>NC_079448.1:38124377-38389377 GCF_903798145.1 Danio aesculapii
AATATAATAATAATAATAATAATAATAATAATAATAATAATAATAATAATAATAATAATAATAATAATAATAATACTTAGTATAATAATAATAATAATAATAACTAGTAATTTTTATTACTATTTTATTATTATTATTATTGTTATTATTATTGGTATCATTATTTAAAAAGCTTTATTGAAAATAAATGAGACATCCAATGCGTTTACCAATAAAAAATTTTATTATGTCACACTCTTTTATTCTGTTATTATATACAGTGTCTGTAAAAAGCTGAAGCAAAAACAACACTCAAAAAATATTTTTTTTTTACTTGTTCAAACTACTTATTTAAAATGAACTGAACAACACAATTTTTGAGATTTCATTGGACAACTTAATTTTTTTTATGTTCAATCCACATAAATTTGTTGAAAGTGTTAACTTAATCAATTTGTTGGGACAACATGAATAAATAGTATGGAACCCTGCATTTTTTACAGTGTATTTGTTTATGGGAAAATTGGGACAAATTTGTCTCTTTCTGTTTCTGAAACTTATCTTTATGCCATAATTTTATCCACCTAGTCTTACTGTTTTCCTCTTTCCACAACAAATGATATCTTGGAGCCAGTAGCTAGACTGTACAATAGAACCTATAAGATCCACAAGAGACTTTCTGCATGGACACATCACTGTTTTGCTCCATCACTCTCTAATGCTTTAACATTTCAAAATTACATTACGAACACAGGGATTAAACTATACTATCAAACTTTAAATAGTGCTACCTCGGCAGCCTTTTGTGCTTTGGTACCAAAGCCGACAAGGACTGAACAGTTCCACCAGATCTGCAACAAATGGATGTTTGTCGTTACCGGCTTTTAAAAACTGTTATGAACCGAAATCGTTTCTTTATGTATTCACAAAAGCTAGGAATGAAATCCCAAAGCATCTAAAAACAATACCAACACTGAGACTTACTTGTACTCGTACTCGTCGTACTCGTCATCTAATGGTCAACTATCGCTGTAGCTACTGAGATAGTAGCCTGTCTCTCTTCATGTTGTATGTTTGGTGATTGTTTGTATTGTTCTCATGTGTTGATGGATGAGATGCTAAGTATGTCTGTACGGTATGTTTCTTTGTTCTGCAGAGCAGGAACCTGCTGAAAAACAGCATTCATGCTGAGCCAGGCCCATTTATCTTTTAATCTTTTCCTGTTTAAAAATTAAAACAAATAAATAAATATTCCAGTAGAAAACTACTGTGCTGTTTCATATAACGGAGATCCAGCTTACATTTATTTTTTCATGACTGTTTGATGAACACAAAGTTCAACAGCATCTATTTAATAAATACACATTTAGTATCATTCTAAACGAATATGGATGAATGTATCAGATTATTGTTTATCACTTTAGCTGAAATGCAATGTATTTGTTGCATATCTGTGCAGTATTGTTGACTCATGGGTGACAGTTGTGGTGTCAGGTTTGCAGGGGGTCAGTAGGAGAACTCAGCGTCTGAGACTGTGATGATTTCTCAGCTTAACTGTGAATTACAGGCCTTCTGATCTGATTTATTTCCAGTGTCAACAAAAATATTATTTACGCTACTATGGTATCTCGTTGCAGTTGTTGGTGATGTCATGGCAGCCTGTCACCACCAGACCTGGGAGGTTCAGCGCTCCCTTTCTCAGACCAGTGCATTCTGGGAAATCTTACACCACCGCCGCAGCTTAATGTCTGTGTCTCCCACTGTGAGCCGCGCTGAGGAAAACACACACTATATGTCATGTCAAAAAAGCTTACCGCTGTCTCCCACCACACAGACGGCAAAGACTCTGGTGACGTATTATCATGTACTGAAGGCAAATATTAGTGTTGCTTTAAAAAACTATGTCTAACTGATACGCTTTTGTCATGTTCGAAAATTACAGAGTGTCTGATTAATATTCATGAAGTCCTGTGAGGAAATAGAATTTGCGCTCAGAGCCTATACATGAATAAAACCCTGGTGTAATACCTCATTATGTTGTATGATTGGGTATTATGGTGTTCTCGGTAGCACCAAATATTGTATTGCGTGTGTTAGCTCATTTTTCTTTAGCATTACCATTTTCATCACATTGCGCAAACCAAATATTAAACCTTTTACCTTTGTTTCTTGGATGCTGGTGTCTGGAAAAGCTAAATGATCCATGATAGAATTAATTATTTTGTTTGTTACTGAAAAGAACAGTTACTACTGGTGGCTCAGCATTTTCACAGGGAATAATTTTGTTGCTGGGAAATATTTACATGATTAAGGTTAAACATGCATTTAAAAAAATGTAATTAAAATGTAAGTAATGTCACAGAATTGTAGGGAGAGATGCAATAAGCGCACAGAGGAGGGAATAAAAGTATTTACTGTTTTAATAAATCCAAAACATACACAAATTTAATCCACAAAACGATTATAGACTCACAAGATGATCAAGACCAGACTGATGAATAAATGACAAACAGATGAGAGAAATTAAAGTCCATAGAAACTGCTACTAAACATACAGAGTTGACATGTTACAAAAAGTAAAAAATAAAAAAAAATTAAATTAAATTATTAAAAACAAAAAAGAATAAAAGAATAAAATATATATTTTTTTTTTATTAAAATAAAAAATAAAATAAATAAATAAATAAATATCGAATGCTTTGAATGCTAAACACCTCATAACATGCACAAACTGTCATAAAAAACTGCTGAAAAAGGAGCCTGGGCATGTGTATCGGTGTGGACATAGGCTAACATTAGTTTTGTCTTCTAAATTATTATTTCAGACACATAATTAATGAAAATATAATATCAAACAATATCAAATAATTTATACATAATAATCCCTAGTCGTGTACACTCTCAGAATAAAAGGTACACAGTGGTACAAATAATGTTCCTTGAGGAACAGTTTTGTACCTTTGTAAAAATAGCACCTTATATGGTACAGAAAACACTTCTTATGATACTGTCCTGTACCTTTTATGGTACAACTGAAATGAAGGTACAAAAGTGTTGGACAACTGCTTTATTACAATATCTATGAAAATAAAGATGACTGGAAAAGCAAAGTGATTTATGAATAATTTCCATATTAAAACAAGAATCATCATTTAAAAGCATATGTTTAAATAAACTCATAAAAATGTATTATTAAGTTCTATAAAACCAAACAACTGGTAAAACAAAACTATAGGTATTGTAAACTAAACATTTAAGGCATTTTAAATAAATGTTTGGTAAGCATTTTGACACTGTTAGGGCACAAAGTGTCTTGTCACTATAGCGGTACCTTCATGGATCAGATTTGTACCCTTGATGAAGGTACACTTTACCAAATAAACAGTGATCCATCAGATCCTGTTGGTCAGAAAGTATGGTTTATTGCTGAACAACTCATTTTATCATGATAAAATAGCACAGAAATCAAACTTTGATACTTCAATATCTCCCCTGAAGCTCAGATGGCCCGCTCAGAGAAGCTGCCAATCACAACAGTCAATTATGATGACACACCCCGTTTTTATAGCATTAAACTACTGGCTAAAAACATACTCTTTACAAAAACGAACATCTGAACCTATATCAGCTTGATAACCAGTGCCTCAATTGACCAAAACCATCTTTCGGGACATTTTATTGCAAGTGTAATAATTTTTTTTATTTGGACTCAAATCTCGATTGTTAACATGGAGGAGGCAGGGTTTAGTCATGTGGTTTATGACTAACAGCCGGGAGCGTCACTCAAAAGGAGGCGTGAGGCACACTTGATATACAGTTAAAGTCAGAACTAATAGCCCCCTTTTGAATTTTTTTTTTCTTTTTTAAGTATTTCCCAAATGATGTTTAACAGAGCAAGGATGACAATTTTCACAGTATGTCTGATAATATTTTTTCTTCTGGAGAAAGTCTTTGTTTTTTTTTCGGCTAAAATGAAAGCAGTTTAAAACCCATTTTAAGGTCAAAATTATTAGCCCCTTTAAGCTGTATTTTTTTTCGATAGTCTACTGAACAAACCATCGTTATACGATAACTTGCCTAATTACCCTAATCTGCCTAGATAACCTTAATAACCCAGTTAAGCCTTTAAATGTCACTTTAAGCTGTATAGAAGTGTCTTGAAAAATATTTAGTCAAATATTATTTACTGTCATCATGGCAAAGATAAAGTAAATCAGTTATTAGAGATGAGTTACTAAAACTATTATGTTTAGAAATGTATTGAAAAAAATCCTCTCTCCGTTAAACAGAAATTGGGGAGAATATATTCTGACTTCAACTGTATATGTATACATCACTTTATTTTAACATACAATTCTCACTATTAACAAATCATTAGCGAAGACTTTTAGCTCAACAAACTACAAATTTGTTGCTGTCTATTAATAGCTAGTAAGACTAAGTTAGTATTTGAGGTTGGAAAGAATTAGGGATGTAGAAGTAGAATAAAAGTCATACTTTCTATAAACAGCCAATATAATAGTAGAGACTGACAGGGAAGCATAGGGAGCAGAGAAAGGGGAATAGGATTGGCAAAGGAATCAAACTTGGGTTAATATACATACAATAATATCATACCTAGGGGCAGACTTGATGATTTGGTGGCCCTTTTTTTTCTATAGATATTTTTTCTCTGTAGATTCAGGTTTTTTTTTTTTTTTTGTAAATAAACTGCATGTAAAATATATTCACAAACTATGTAAAGTTAATTAGCCATATTTGTTATTAGATTTTAATATTTGCATGTGCAGAACATAAGGAACGTTCCACTATTCCTGGGGGCCATAGGGTTTGAAAAGAAGTATTAACTTTCAAATCTTAATGGTTATGGACAGATTTTACAACATATAATAAAACATGTATAAAAGAGCTATATGATTAAGATAGGCTTGGCAGGTCTGGCAACCAAAATCCAACATCTGATAGACGTCATAGTGGTAACGTCCACACAACGACAAGCTTTAACATCATTAGACAATGATATTTGGTTGATTTTAGGTTGGACGTTGGACACTGACGTCGGCCTGACATTGAGTTGATGTCAACCCGGTTTTCATTTCCAAATAAACTGCAATGTCCCCACGATGTTGGGGTACAATGTCAATCTGACGTCATGTTGACGTCTTGTCCCTGCTGGGTGTTTAAGTCTATTTCGGTCATCAGACAGTAAACATCCGTCATTTTTTCATCAGCAACATGCATCTAAACAGTCTCTGAGTCATTGCGTGTAAAGATTTTGGACATCTTCTTGAACACTTTAAGTGCTTTTAAACTGTTTGCTGCAATTCTAAATCGCCCATGTCTTGAGGTAGTTCATTATGAGGCAATTTATCTTCTATGTGTAATTTTATTGGACAGGAATCACAGGACAGATTTTTCTAAACCCCGTAGACAAGTAAAAGTACACATTTTTAAAACTACTTAGTAAATTACTGAATTTCTGAGAAAAACTACTTAATTACAGTATTTTGACTATTTGTAATTTGATAATTTACACCACTGAATACACTTGATAGTATGCCATATAACACAGCAACTATATAACATCTTAACTCCAACACACCAATGAGGCCGGAAGCACTTTTTTTAGTTGTCAAACAACTTTTAAAGGGATAGTTCTCCCAAAATGAAAATGGACTCACTATTACTCACAGTTAAAAAACATGAGTTTATTTTTATGTTGAGCTGAAAAGAAGAGATTTTGAAGAAAGCTGGAAACCGGGAACCAATGACTTACATACACTGTAAAAAATTTAACTTACAAATTGTTAACTCAGTTTAAAATGGTAAGTTAGTTGAACATATTTTTGAGCTCAGGGTAGAATTTACTCAGAAAAACAATTTAATTGCATGTTTAGATCTGTTTTTTCAAAGAAAGTAAAAAAATCAGTTGAGGAGACTTTGAATTTTGATTTCTTCATTTGAACTTTTACTAATGTAAAAATAAGAAGTAGAAGAAAATTCTAAAGCAACCGGCTGCAAATAAATATTCAGATTATTAAGCTTCAGCGGTTGAAGTTGTGCCAAATTATTCCATTAAGTATAATTTACTTAAAACAGCCTTGTCAGTCAACTTGAAAAAATTATTTGGCACAACTTCAACCACTGAAGCTTAATAAACTGAAAATTTCTTTGCAGCCAGTTGCTTTCAAATTTTAGGTTAACTCGACTTTTTATTTTTTACAGTGTAGTAGGAAGTTACCGATTTTAAGTTTTCTTCAGAATAACTTCTTTTGGGTTCAACAGAATAAAAAAGCATATAAAGATTAAAGTAAATAGTGACAAATTTGTCAATTTTAGGTGAAATATTCCTTCAATGTCAACCCGTCTATAACGTAAAAACAAAGACACAAACTTTTTTGCATGATCTGGAGCTTTCAGAAGTTGAGATCAGGGTGGAGGAATTAATGATCTTTGCTCTTTTTCTCTCTCCCCGTTTCCTTTTCTCAATATGCTGATTTATTCCCCGAGGTCTGCAGTTCGTTACGAGGCTTCAAAATTCCTCTTGCGCCGTGACAAACCGGGGAATGACATAGAGCGTGCGGAGGGGAGCGAGACATGTGTTGTCGTTTAAAATGATATTGTCTGAAGTTAATGACTTACACAGGCTTATAGGTATAAATATCTGATCCTTCGTGCTAATTTCATTGGCTGAGCGGGCCCCATAAAAAGGTCATTATGCCTGGTTTGTGTTTAACTCGCATTTAATTCTGAGGAGCAAGAGGTGCGGGGAACCGTATTGATTAAATGACAGCTTAACAACCAGCTGTTTAATAAATCGGCCCACTGCATTGGACCGGAGGGCAGAGGGAGAAAAGGAGGAAAAACTGCAAGAGGAAAAGGGAGGGGAAAGAAAAGACGGAAGGGAGTCGAAGAAGGGGAAGGGGGAGGGGGAGGGAGAACCAGGGGGTCGTTGAAGCTTCATTGCAGGCATTTGTGATGGAAACCCTTTCCTCTCGCTGCTGACAAATTTATGTTAACAAGCAAATTAGCCACACCGTAGCAAAGCAGCGCCGGATCAATAGTGACAATAAAAAGCGAGAGAGACGGAGCGAGGGAAAAGTTGTTGCTGACCACATACCGTCTGTGAGCGTAAACGGCCAAGGCTCGTCCCCAAGGCCCGTCAACAATAACCCACCGCTGAGAGACACAAAAGGTATCGACACGCTGCTCTCTTCAATTTCCCTAGACGGCGGCTGCTGTCACATCAAAACGCCCATTAGTCACAAATTCAGCAGGCCATGGATTTGGACCTGCTCTCTCGGGGCATGCTGTCATCTTGAAAGTTGTGCCACCGGCGAAAGAAAAAAAAGAAAGAAGGAAAAAAAAGGACATCTGGTTTGAGTGTAGTGTTTGGAATACCAGAGGACCAGGAGGCTTGTTTCTGATAAAAGGGTAAAAACACAGGCACTTGAGAGCTGTCAGGGTTTGTTAAAAAGAGCAAGCTGAGGGAAAGAGAGAGTCGAGGTGAAACTAACCCCATGGGAATCTCACAGGGGCATGAAGTAGATACTTGATTCTTTTTTCTTCTTTTAAATAAAATGATTATTAACACCCTATGAAGATGTGTTTAGTTAGTTTTGCAGTAAAATATAAACATATATTTCTAAGACACTTGTGTTGTGGAAAAGTGTAAAATAATATTTAATAGTCTGTTAAATGTTACATGTAGTTTTTACAGCATCAAATTAATAACTAAATTATGCATACATGCACAATAATGCCTTTATATAATAAATTGAATAAATGACTGCAAATGAATTTGAGAAAATTACAAAAACATAATAGTTTATAAAATTTAAATTAATTACATGAATATTATTCATTATTATTCATATTTAATATACTCGTTGAACAATATTATAACATAAACATGTTAACTATAACATATTCTAATATGAGGGAGTATAATGTTTAAAAATATTTAATAATTATTTTATATATAATATAATATTATATTATATTTTATATATAATATTTTAAACATTATAAATGTGTAAAAAGTAAATAAGTAACACTATTTTAGTCCTTATTTCATAACTGAAAATTATGCATAATTACATTTAACAACCATTTACTAAAGACAGGATGTTAATTAATACTTTTTCAGTACTTAAATGTACATTTTCATAGTTACAAAGACAAAAAAAACAAAAAAGTACAACAACAAAAAGTAACAAAGCTTTTTTTGTAATATTCATATGAAATATTTATGGACATTTAGAAAAACGCTCTAATATAACGTAATGTAATGAAATAAATAATATAATAATAATATAATAATAATATAAAAATAATATAATATAATATAATATAATATAATATAATATAATATAATATAATATAATACAATATTAAATAATATAATATAATATAGAATAATATAATATAATATAAAATAATATAATATAATATAATATAATAAAATATAATATAATATAATATAATATAATATAATATAATATAATATAATATAATATAATATAATATAAAATAATATAATATAATATAATATAATATAATATAATATAATATAATATAATATAATAAAATATAATATAATATAATATAATATAATATAATATAATATAATATAATATAATATAATATAATATAATATAATATAATATAATATAATATAATATAATATAATATAATATAATATAATATAAAATAATATAATATAATATAATATAATATAATATAATAATATAATATAATATAATATAATATAATATAATATAATATAATATAATATAATATAATATAATATAATATAATATAATATAATATAATATAATATAATATAATATAATATAATATAATATAATATAATATAATATAATATAAAACAACATAATATAATATAATATAATATAATATAATATAATATAATATAATATAATATAATATAATATAATATAATATAATATAATATAATACAATATTAAATAATATAATATAATATAGAATAATATAATATAATATAATATAATAATATAATATAATATAATATAATATAATATAATATAATATAATATAATATAATATAATATAATATAATATAATATAATATAATATAAAACAATATAATGTAATATAATATATATTAAATAATACAATACAATAAAATATAATATAATACAATACAATACAATGCCAAAGATCTATCAAAATGTATAACATATAATATATTTTCAGCTAATCCGACTAAAAGTCTAACTGTCAACTGAAACACTTTAAAAGGGACATGAAGAAATGTCATTTATCATCTATTCCTTTGTCAGGGAAAATAGCTAGCTAGTTTGCTTGCTTAATATCTATCTTAAGCAAGACGAGTTAATAGACTAATTGATGGCTAGCAACAGAAAATAAAGGGAAAACAAAAGAAGAGAGCCGCCGACAGAAAGAGTCCCGTCACTACGTAACAAATGACATACTTGTAGGTACTTCCCTAAAGAGGGAACACACACAGTCTAGTCCACGTGTTCAAACGTGCCCTAAAGCATACAAAAGCATGCCTTAACACAAAATGAAGTATTCACAAAGAACCAAATGGATTTGTGTAAATGGGTGGTCTTTATTTAATTGTATTTTAAATACCCATTTAAATGCGTAACTAAATAATGATAAAATGACAAATTAGTCGTATTTATATCTCTATATACTGTTGTATTGTATGTCTATTTCTATTTACAAAACTCATAAAACATAAATATTTAAATGAGACAGTATTTTACCAGCATTGGACAAATAAGCACCCAGTTTATCCATATTATCTGTTTCACAGCTCGTGTATTTCCACAGTCTCAGAGGGAGCTGACCGTGTAGTACAGACCACCGAGAGTCCTCAGCAGGGTGCCAGTGTCCCTCAATATCTAAACAGATGCTGTCTCTCTCTCTCTCTATCCATCAATCAGTGCCTTCTAAGGGCCCCGTCCTCCTTCATTACGGCTCTATTAATCGTGTGACTGCGTGAAGACAGCCCCGTTAAAGTTTAATGGCTCATCTGACGAGATCAATGGGCCAGTTAGTGAAGACAACATTACACTTATGGCTGAACAGCCCCTAGTTATTGGACACACTAGTTAGGAAGTGAGCCATCAGTCTTGAAGGAGGCTAAATGGAGTAATGGAGATGGACAAACATGTGTCATTCTGTTAATGAAGTAGCACTACACTTTGTCTACACACTAATTACTGTAATGACTGAACACACAGCTGAAAACAAGGGTCAACTGCGGGGTGAAATTAGATCTATTAAGATGCAGAGATAAAGGAAATATAAAAGAAACGTATAAACGTGTAATAAACATAGGATTTTAAGTACATAGTGTATTGGATATATTGTAATTAACTTGTATTGCGAGAAAAAGAATAATATAAAACACTTAGCATAATATTTATACAGTTGAAGTTAGAATTATTAGCCCTCCTGAATTATTAGCCCCCTGTTTATTTTTTCCCCAATTTCTGTTTAATGGAGAGAAGATTTTTTTCAACACATTTCAGAACATAATAATTTTAATAACTCATTTCTAATAACTGATTTGTTTTATCTTTGCCATGATGACAGTAAATAATATTTGACTCGATATTTTTCAAGACACTTCTATCCAGCTTAAAGTGACATTTATAGACTTATCTAGGTTAACTAGGTTATAGGCAGGTTAGGGTAATTAGGCAAGTTATTGTATAACGATGGTTTGTTCTGTGGACTATCGAACAAAAATATAGATTAAAGGGGCTAATAATTTTGACTTTAAAATGATGTTTAAAAAATTAAAAACTGCTTTGGCCTGCTTTAGAGTTAGCCCCCCTTTGATTTTTTTTTTCTTTTTAAAATATTTTCCAAATGATGTTTAACAGAGCAAGGATGAGAATTTTCACAGTATGTCTAATAATATTTTGTCTTCTGGATAAAGTCTTATTAGTTTTATTTTGGCTAGAATAAAAGCAGTTTTTAATAAAAAAAAAAAAAAAACCATTTTAAGGTCAAAATTATTAGCCCCTTTAAGCTATATTTGTTATCGATAGTCTACAGAACAAACCATTGTTATACAATAACTTGCCTAATTACCCTAATCTGCCTAGATAACCTTAATAACCCAGTTAAGCCTTTAAATGTCACTTTAAGCTGTATAGAAGTGTCTTGAAAAATATTTAATAATATATACACACACACACTTAGCATATATTATACATTATATATTGTATAGTATAAAATACAAAAATGTGATCATATATACTTTATACTTTTGTAAGATGTATGCTATTTGTAAATTTGCATTTAAGGTCAGTTAAAAATGGACAGTATGTCAAGTTTGAGTAATTGATTTAAAAAGAAAAAAAGGGTAATATGATTGAATCAAGTAGAAACTGTGAAATCTTATAAGACATCACAAAACTGACTGTTGATGTTTCTACTAAATTATAACAATTATACCCAAACATTTTACTATTTTTGTTTAAAAAAATGATTTTTTTTGTGTCTGAATGAATTGAACTTAATTATTAGACTGCATTTATCTGTAATTAAATATTTAATTATATACTAATTGTATATTAATTGTGTGTGTGTGTGTATATAATTGTGTGTATATATAAGAAATGTATATTAAATCCTACAATTTATTACAAGTAATTACTAAAGTACAGCAATTAATATGTGAAAGTTAATTAAGACATTTTGAATAAAGAAAAACGTAAACATTAAAAAAATTACACACTAGAATACAAACCGTATTATATAGACTATAAACGTATAGTTTACAATAAAGGGTTACATTTTAAAGGTAACACTTTAGTTTAGGTCACAATCCACAGTATTAACAAACCATCAACTAAAACTACTAGCCTAATAAACTACTTATTAGCTGTTTATTAACAAATAATAAGGTAGTTGGGTTTAGGTTTTGGGTAGGATTAGGGATGCAAAATCATTCATTCATTTTCTTTTCGGCTTAGTCCCTTTATTAATCCGGGGTCGCCACAGCGGAATGAACATCCAACTCATCCAGCACAAGTTTTACGCAGCGGATGCCCTTCCAGCTGCAACCCATCACTGGGAAACACCCATACACTCATTCACACACATACACGAACAATTTAGCTTACCCAATTCACCTATGCCACGTCTTTTGACTTGTAGGGGAAACCGGAGCACCCGGAGGAAATCCACGCGAAATCCACGCGAACGCGGGGAGAACATGCAAACTCCACACAGAAACGCCAACTGACACAGCCGAGGTTTGAACCAGCGACCTTCTTGCTGTGAGGCGACAGCACTACCTACTGCGCCACCGCGTTGCCAGGATACAGAATCATGCTTTATAATTAATGAACAGTTAATATCCTAATAATAGGCTGGTAAGCCAGTAGTTAATAGCATGAATTGTGACCTAAACTAAAATGTTACCAATTTAAACGTTACCCCAATAGGGCTTTTTCCATATGTCACCCAAATGTGGATCTTCTAACAATCTTTATTTACAACTTCTATTTATTTTAAGTGCATACTAAATAAATGAGCTCGTTTAAAAACTGCACCAGCATAGGTTTAAAGGAAAGCACACAAAGGCTGCAGGAAAACTTCTAGCAAGAATCACATCTAACTCTCGAGTAAGGTTAGCAGATGTACAGTAGACTCATGTGAACACTAATCGATATGGCAGATTCTCAAGGACGGCCCAATTAGTGCGCTACCCGCTACATAAAGGAGCTTAATGTTGGCGTAGGATGCCAGCGCAGGGCATTCGGTGTGAATATGTATGCCGACGGTGGGCCATCTTTGAAATCGGGGCCTCTTTTGGACATGCCTGTATATCAAAGGCTGCAGAAGTAAAGCTGGAGACTCCACTTATTAATCAGCCACTGAATCACCTGGGGCCAAATGGAGAATTTAAATGAGGCTGTTAGCAACGGGATAAAGAGAAGGTGAAAAGTCACGATCAATTGCGGAGGCCAGTCACTTGCACAACTGAAGAGTGTAAATTCATGTATGTGTGTCTCTTTCCCTCATCCTGACATTCTCAGAGGAACAGAAAGATGAAAAGAAGACTGGAACAAGTGAGCATCAGGGAGAAACTGCAGGCGATCAATGGGCCATCAGTCATTGAGAACGCTTGTTGTGCTCTTGTCCTTTATTAGTTTCTGATACAGATCCCACCGGCACTTAATGATAGCGCAGCAGAAAACTTATTGACGCTCTTCACGTGAGGTTTTTCTAATTATTGGAAGTGTCCAAAGAGCTTTCCAATCTATATAAATATTATAATGATGTCAAAACTGAATTGAGGGAATACTTAGTGTATAAAACATATTATTGGGATTTTAAAATATGTGAGACGGATCTTTCAAGGTGTTTTTTATTTTGTTTATTGCATTGTAATCTAATGAATTAAAGGAGATATGAAGATATAAACACAAACACACACACATGTACTTGTATTCCATAGGTTTCTATTGATTTTGATATACTGTATAAACAGTATTTGCTATTGCCCTAATCTATTCCTCAAAAGAACTGGTGCATGTTTACTTTCTGAATGTTTTTTAATAATATAATAATAATAATTATTATCATTAATAATATTTTATGATATATATAATTTCATAATTTATATGCCTTTTGAAATATGTAATACCTGTGTTAAACCCATGCCATTATACAAATTTGTGTCTTAATATTAATGCACACACACATTGATACACTGTAATAGTGAAATTGCAAACTTCACACTTTTTACATGGTCAAATATAGACTACAAGGTTTCTGCAGGTTTCATCAAGTCAAATTTAAGACATTTTAAGACCCTTTTAAGACTATTAAGAATGGAATTTTAGACTTATACAGGCTTAACCACCAAGGGTTATTTCTAATGGCCTGGTATTATCATGGGGAATCATCATGGGGAATCATCATGTAATTGTTTTGTTTCCTTTTACTGATTAGTAAATTTAATGGGGAATTTGCTGTAAAAATATCTAAAAGCTGTTGTGAATTGCATCTCTTTGCAATAAAAAAGTTAAATATACAAAATTAGGTTTTACTGAGATATACTATTGATCATTGGATTGTGTCGACCTGATTGAGTAGCTTTACATGGACAAAGGAAAATTAAGACCCCTTTAAAAAATGATTTAAAGCTTGCAACACAATATTTTAGTGAATTTAAGACTTTTTAAGGCCTAAGGTTTAGTTTTTTAAATTTGAGACATTTTAAGACATTTTAAGACCCAGTGGACACCCTGAACTAAAAACACTTAAAAACTAAAAAAAGCACTGCAGTTTAAGATGTTTAATAAAGTTGTTGTTGTTTTTTTTTAAATCGCTGTCAAGTGCTTCTTAAAATACTAACTAATAACTTCAAACATTTTAGAGATAGCAAATCATTCTGAAACAATAAACATATTATAAATAACACTTGCTTAAAATCAAAACTAGTCATTTACTAGTTGTACACCGACACATTTTATATATATCAGTTGGTCAGTTGGCATTTCTGTGTGGAGTTTGCATGTTCTCCCCGTGTTTCCTCCGGGTGCTCCGATTTCCCCCACAAATCCAAAGACATGTGCTACAGGTGAACTGAATAAGCTAAATTCTCCATAGTGTGTGTGATTGAATAAGAGTGTATAGGTGTTTCCCAGTGATGGGTTACAGCTGGAAGAGCATCCGCTGCATAAAGCATATGCTGGATTAGTTGGTGGTTCATTCTACTGTGGCGACCAGTGATTGAATGAATGAATGAATGAATAAATATATAAACGGTTATATAATTATTTGACATATTTATATATCTTTATATCTATATTTATATATTCTCTTGAAATACTGTACATATAAATTACTCTAAATACATACCTAATGATTATCACAAAATCCAAATCAATACACAGATACACACGCACGCACGCACGCAGGCACGCACGCACACACACACACACACACACACACACACGCGCACACACACACACACACACACACACACACACGCACACACACACACACACACACACACACATGCGCGCACACACACACACACACACGCGCACACACACACACACACACACACACACACACACACACACACACACACACACACACACACATACACACAGCAGAAAATCTCTGTGAACTTTAGAGGCTTAAATTTAATCTTGTCGGTTCATATTAGCCTCTCTGCAGAAATCAAAGAACCTTTTTCAGTGCAGCAACGCAAGGTCTAAAAATCTGCTTAGACCAATAAACAAATAAACCTTAAACAAATTAAACAAAACAATAACTTCAAAATTCCTGTAGGTGACATCAACAGCTTTCACACATCTCATCCTCATCTAATCTAAGATGACAAGCATCTTTAATCTTGGAAATCACAAACCTTAAACTACTCTATATCTGCCCGCTCTCTCTCACACACACAAAGAGAGAAAGAAAGAGAGAGAAAAAAAGCAACAACAAAAAAAAGGAAAAAGTAGCCATACATGAGATACCCAGGAATTGATGAGCTGCGTTTGTGGAATACCCTATTAGGAATGAGGCAGACTGGCCAGGCAAGAGAGGGCTTTACTTTAAATTGAGTAGTGCCAACGCACATTTATTGGCTCTAATGTGCTGCAGCTCGGTCCTGTTTTCAGGGCCGAGGCCGGGGACGGGGATAGGGACGGACCGGCACTGCCACTACCACACAATAACATAATAAGCTTTTTAAAGGGGGCCGCTTGTGTCAAAATAAAGACCTCCTTTCAGCTACTGCTCCGCGACCTGCAGCATATTAGACAAAGCTTTTCTTATTACACTGTTCGTAGGAGATATATATATATTGCCCCTTTGCACTTTGATCTTTAGCACACAAAACAATACACCCAGAATAACATATAGTCTGTTCAACTCTGTCAGATTTGTTATTTTATAAAATAATAATACAAAATTATCTCAATATTAGTTCAATTTAGTTATAGGATTACAGTAACACAGCCAATTTAGGCAATACTGCAATTAAACTCTACCTCAGTCAAGCACAATACTTATAGGATTAAGCTCATAATTATTGAAAAGATCTAATCATATGAAATTATGTGGCATTCAATGATTTTAATCACACTAAACAGGCATGCAAACACCCTAACCAAAGTGGTGAAACACCCTCTGACCAAAGTGTGCATATGTTAAGATGAACACACACAACTTCATGAATGAGCATTATTCTGAAGTTTTCCTTAAACTCTGAAACACAACTCACGGTGCAGTCTATGCTCCATATTTTCTCCCAGAATCAGTAAAAAGAAACAGTACTGTGGTCCCTCGTTATTCGCGGGAGTTACGTTCTAAAAATAGCCCGCGATAGGTGAAATCCAAGAAGAAGACAACTTTATTTTTTACAATTATTTTAGATGATTTAAGGCTGTAAAACTTCTCACTACACACTTTATACACTTTCCTCAGACAGGCATTAACATCTTTACACTTTTCTCTCTTGTTTAAAGACGTTCAAAGTTCAAACTTTTGTAAAAAAAAATAAGTCCAATATTATAGAATTAAACCAAAGATCAAAACCTGTCAGGCGCAAACATTTATCGCTGTCAGTAAAAGGATTGTAAGGATTTTTAGCTTTAGTGCGGTTAATATTGGCGTCCAGCGTAGGCCTAATGTTATTTTTCCTGCAGTCACTGATCCACAAAGGGACAGCAGGCTCCATCCGGGGGTCACAGTGGATGCACCGTGCACATGACAGTTGAAAGTAAGCACGGACACACACATTCGCATGTTATTTAAAATGAAAATATTCAGATGGCGCTCTGTGGTGCAGCAGAAATATGAACGGTGTGCCGAGTCGTAACTGGGCACCAGTGTGCGTACCCTAAAAACCTATGTTTGCATGGTGCTGCGTGGTGCATCCAGTGTTTCAGCCCCTTTATGATGGTCATGCTGCGGACAGTTAGAACCCTTTTTGCATCCTTGTTGAAACTCACACTGCTAGCGATTGAAGATTTATGTTAATTTGGCAAGCTTACCGCATTCTGTACTGCACAGGAGACACGGAGGAGATTGATTGACAATGGTCTACAGCCAATTAGGCCGAAGAACTGACCTATGCGCTATAAAAAAAAAAGCATGTGAAATTGCACAAAAAAAATCTACAAAACTACGAAACAGCGAAAGGTGAACCGCATTATAGCGAGGGACTACTGTACATCAAAACGAGTTACATGAAATAAATGCGGGTACATTACAAGTTCATATTTACTAGTACCACTTAAAATACAACACCAACGTTGCCACCTTTTTGACTGAGAATGTCAAAAAATTAATATCAAATACTGGAGGTGGATTGTATTTTTTCTAATGAAAATGAGGAACAAGTCATAATCATTGTCTATGACTGCTATATTAAGCTGCTTTGACACAATCTACATTGTAAAAGCCTTAGAAATAAAGATGAACTGAATTGAATGATGGCTACTGCTCAGAGTCAGCCGATCACTGTATAATGATTCAAAACATCAAGAATTTAAACAATAAAACATTTGAAAATCTGCCAAGAGACTTGCTGCTGGAGACGCCACCTGATCCAGAGAGCCAGCGTGTGGCCCCTGTAATCCCAGCGGGGCCACATGCTCTCAGTTGGGGAACCCGGGCTGTCTCCTTCTCACCCGAGCATCTATCGATTAGCTCATTGATTAACAGATTGGAAATATTAACTGGAGGATGATCCGTCTCAGGTGGGCCGTGTCATTCTCATTAAGCCACAAAGTGACGACGAGGCTGGCCAGAATAGACCAATCTCTCATTAGCATCCTAATGACATGGCTATCAGATAATGCTCGATCATTATCTCGTCAGCAATTACACATTCAGACTTTTGCCAGCATGCATAATGTGTGTGCAAATAAATCCAGTGAAGTATCGAAACTAGAGCTGCACAATATTGGAAAAAATATTTCGTTTTTCTGCGATATATATTGCGATATGAATAGAGTTTCACCACATGGCTTGACCAGCTCTATTTGCAAAGAAATCATTAATTAGGATTGATTAGGGTGATTTTCTAAAGGTGTGAATCATATATAAAAATAAATAACTATATAAAATAAAAACTGCAAGCAAAAATAATCACAAAACAGCAACAACAACAAGTAAAACAAACAGTGCTTAATAATAGGAGAGTCAAACAATATGGAAATTGAATGATATAAATGTACAACAACACTGTATAGTCTTTATTCAGTAAAATTGTCAACAAATTTACTTTTTTGTGCCTGAATGCTTTAATCTAGGGATGCTCCGATCGGGATTTTTGCAGTCGATCCCAAGAACTGATTCTTTGTCATGGTGATCGAGTATGATCTCGCCTTACCTAAGAAAATGAAGGATGCTGCATATAATACCTTAAACATCTCTTTTAACAATTTAGTGTGGACATGTCATGGCCATAAGCAGCTTTACAGAAAATAATATAACACAAATATGAAAATTGGTAAGAAAAATGACAAACACTGCAATTTAGAAAACACTGCAAATGATGAAAGAATTCAGCAATCAAAAAAAAAAGTCTGGAGCACATATTTGATGCATAATAAGTTCAAATGCACACCTGTAAATCCATTACTATTTTAGTAAAAGGAAATATGCCTATAAACTACTGCTTATTGCAATAAGTATATTAGAAGTTAAATTATTAACTATTCATAAAAAAAATTTACTAAAAAAAATAATTGCGCCAATAGACTGTATAAACAAGTCGTACCCCATCTGGATTTTAGCTGTTGTGACGCGAGCTCATTGATCGCTTATACCCCCACGCATCATTTACCTCCTCATGTGTTGTGGCTGCTGTAGGCTATGCATAATATATGGGAGAGCAAGTGCGTCTTCCTTTGCTTGTAAACTCATAAACAAACCCCTGCGATTGGTTCGTGGGATCGGCCAGATTGGCGAGTACCGATTGAGTCATTACATGTGGTTATCGGCCGATAGCAATTTTTACAGATTGATCAGAGCATCCCTACTTTAAACTCTCTTGAAATGCCTTTAAAACACATGCAAATGATAAACTTTCACTCTGTTACGGTTATACTGGTTATAAATGTTATGCTGATCAACTATAGCCCCAGCTCACCATTGCACACCTGCAATATGACTATTGTGAACACACACATTGAGATATCAATGCTCAAACGATATATAGTGCAGTCCTAATCGAAACACAAATAAATAAAAAAGACTGACTTCCTACTGTAAATTAGCAATGATGGAAACAAATTGTTGTTACTGATTAAAAAGTGACGCAGTCGGATCACTTATATTAGATATTTACTTTAATGCAAGTAACTGACTCATTTTGTGACAAGTTAAAACAAGACAATGACAAATGACAATGACAAAAATTAAACAAGTTAGGTCAAAAGTAATCCAAAAGTAGTCAGTTACTTGAATTAAAGTAAATATAAGTATATATTTATATGATATTTAAAGCCATCATTCAAGCCATGTGGTAAAACTGTTTTCATATCGCAATACATCGCAGAAAGACAAAATATTTACTGGATTTATTTAACACACATTATGCATGCTGGCATAATCTAGTATATTATAAGATTAAAAAGTGACACAGTCGGATTACTTTATTAGATATTTACTTTAATGCAAGTAACTGACTACTTTTGACCTAACATGTTTAATTTTTGTCATTGTTTTGTTTTAATTTGTCACACAATTCAGAAACATTAATCAAAAATACATTTACAGGACGTTCACATTATATATATACATATATATACACATACATATATATACAGTTAAAGTCAGAATTATTAACTAATAATTATTAGTTTTTTATTATTATTAAAAACTGCTTTTATTTTAGCCAAAATAAAAAAATAAGACTTTCTCCAGAAGAAAAATTATTATCAGACATACTGTGAAAATTTTCTTTCTCTGTTAAACCTCATTTGGGAAATATTTTATGAAGAAAAAAATAAATAAAATCAAAGGGGGGCTAATAATTCTGCCTTTAACTGTCTACATTTCTTTATTGCATGTATTTCAAGAACTGTCTGAACTTCCATCTTTACAGTCATACAGCATTTGATATGCAAAACAGAAGTGCAATAAATATTTATACGAAATGTGGTTGAAGTTGCATATAATGGCAGCGATGACAGCTCAACTATTACATTTAAAATAAACAACTGTGGTGAATACATTGTGGTGTATGGAGCAAGACAAGACAAAATTCTAAATATACTGTCTTGCCAGTACACATAAATCTATACGTGCACGCCACATTCATGCCAGACACAGCGACATATCACATTTGAGTGTCAATATCACACATAAATATTATTAACTTCAATAGCACATTTTAATATTAATAGCACAATAAAACGTGCAACAAAACACGCCATTCCAAACTGACCCTGTGTCAATGGCCTGATTTTATGAGGCCATTTGAAACAGCAATTCACATTAGTTCAATAACGCTCAGGCCGGCGCGTAGACAGCCCACATCAGATCTGCGCCAGCATGCAATTATGCAGAATCCTCCTGCCTGTGATTTAAGAACTCGCACAGGCAGCACAACATCCGCCGGGGCAGACACAAAGAGCACCTCATTGATTGAATTTTATATTGTTGTTGTCGGAGATCTTAACATGCCTGGAATTTACAACCCCGAGAATAATAATGTCATATAAAACTGACAGGACAAAAGACATGTGACACCCTGTGTTCAGCTTGCTCTCTGAGGAGGGAGACTCATCTTCCCTCCTTTTCAATTTTCTGCTTTTGTGACATTTTATGGAGAATTACGATTGTTGATTTGTGACATATATGGGGATCCTCTGAAAATATATGTTATGCGCATGAATGCAGGCAAGAAATTTTGCCTTCCAGTCTAAAAAGCACTTCAGCCTTAATAATAAAGTAACTGAGTATCACATTTAAAATTGCCACATTTGAAATTGCTTTAGGGGTGACACGTTGGCTCGGTGGTTCGAACTGTCCCCTCACAGCAAGAAGGTTGCTGGTTCGAGTCCCGACTGGGTCAATTGGCATATCTGTGTGGAGTTTGCTGTTCTCCTCGTGTTGGTGTGGGTTTCGTCTCCGGTTTCCCCCACAGTCCAAAGACATGTGCTATAGGTGACCTGAATAAACTAAATTGGCCGTACCAACACAATCTCACGGAAATTCGTAACTTTTTGATTTAGTGGCTAATTCGTATGAATTCGTACGATCTAATTCGTACAATTTAGTACGATTTGCTCATCCGCCAATGACGGTTGGGTTTAGGGGTGGGGTTGGGTGCCACGCCTCCTTTTTAAAATCGTACAATTTCGTACGACTGAACTCGTACGAATTCGTACAAATTAGCCACTAAACTGTCAAAACGTAAAATACTTACGTTTTCTCATGAGATCAGGCTGGCCGTACTGTATGAGTTAGTGTGTATGGATGTTTCCCAGTACTGGGTGTAAAATATAAGCTGGAAAACTTGGTGGTTCATTCCGCTGTGACGACCTCTGATGAATAAAGGGACTAGCAGACGGAAAATTAATGAATGAACGAAACTGCTTTAAAGCTTTACATCAAGTGACCTTACAATATTAGACATGAAAAAGCAGCCCAAACTCAAAAGGAAACATAACTAAGTTACATATTGTGAAAAAAGTGGTTCAATTATACGAATTCATACAATTTCATTATTAAAAATTATTAAAAAGTGACGTGCCCCCAAATCCAACCCATACAAGTTCAGTTTCCTTTATTTTTGTCATTCAAAACATCACAATAAAACTGTAATGCAGAACAAAATTACGTTGCAACAGACCCAACAAGAACATAAAAAAACATCACTATACAAACACCATAAGATCCTAATATGATAAACAAGCTTTTATAATTTCATAAAAATATTAAAATATAGTTATATAAGATATAACCTAATTTTAAAAATCTCTGAAGATAATAACTTAATACTTAAATACCTATTTCATCATTTGTTATAATAGTTGTAATATTAATAATGTATAGTAGTTCAACTATTTATTGATTTATTAAACTAGTATAAATTATTAATATTAGCTAAATTTAAACAATACAATGCGAAAGTGTTCAATTAGAATTACATTTGAGCTTTTCGCGTAAATCAGCTCTCCAGTGTTTAATGGTTTTACTTGTTGTCAAAGACTGTAATAGAATTAATGAACCATTAAAAAAGGAAGAGTCTTAAAGCCACACCCACGTAACGCATCATCACCACAGAGCAAATTTGAAGATGTTTACAAGATTTCCAGAATCTGTGGTTAGGGAAAGTGAACTACTGAAAATGATTTCATTTTAGCCTGATTTTGTTCAATATGATGTCACACCAGTTCATTTTATCGATTTTGCTTTAACAGTTTAGCGTAATAATAAAGTAATAAAGTATTTTACATAAATTTTTCAAGCATATACTTTTTTATTTTCCAAACGTATTTTCCAAAACGATCTCACGGCATATCGTAACTTTTTGATTTAGTTGCTAATTCATGAATTTGTACGATCTCATTTGTACAATTTAGCCACACTGAAGGTTGGATTTAGGGGCGGGGTTGGGTGCCATGCCACCTTTTTAAAATCGTACATTTTCATAAAACTGAACTCGTAGGAATTGGTACGAATTCAGAATATCAGATCAGGCAGGTATTTTTATGTGGGAACATTTTACCTTTACTTTACATTTACTATTTATTGATACAAATGATTTGCATTTGAAAGTAAGTTAGTAATGCAGAATTTTAGGAATTATTTTTGTAAATAAAAGCAACATTTAGACTCAAGTTTTTTAAGCCCACTATATGAAATGCTTAAATGTTAGAATTTGTGTATTAACATATTTATGGAGTCAGTTTTATTTTAAAGCTGAAGATAACATTTAAAAAAAAACTAAAATAATGAACAAAGTACATGTCTCCTCTAAAAGCTATCACAAAATAAATATAAAACTAGTAAGTTTGATGTTCCTTCTTTAACAGACAACACATTTTGCCTTATGTGATATATATCAGACCCCCTAGCTTTTTGCGATTCTGCGATCGCTGAATCCAACGCAAAATCAACAAAAAGTCGCAATTTTTTTTGCGATCATGCAAAATTCTTAATTCTTAGTTAAAAATAATCACAAAAAAAATTAAGAATCTCATAAAACATCCAATTTCAAACCATATAATCAAATTATATTTATTTCAGTGAGAAATTAATTGTTTCACATGACTTATAGATGTTGCATACATAGTACACGTGATGTATCTCAGTGTCTCTCGAAAAATGAAGTTACAATGCAAACCTTACGCGAGAGTGGGGGAGAATGTTTTGCAGCCTGACACAGATGAAGCAAGTGTGATTTACATGTGAAGTCAATGCATTTGAATTGGATTAGACATTCTGTGGCCCGAAGTGGGCGTTTTGTGCATTTGACGCACTTCAGACTGCAAAAGAAAGTGTGAAACATCTGACAAACGGAGCAATAGAACAGACAGAAACAGCAAGGAGCTTACAATGATGGAGATTGATACATGACGGCCACTGGACGTGACCGAATTGAAGGACATTATTTGTGCTTTACATGTATGGCTGGTTTAGGATGTGTGTAAAATCGATAAATGTTTTTGTTTAACTCTTTTCCTGCAGTTAGCAAGAGAAAACGCCATTGAAGTTTTCAGCCATTGACGAGTTTTACGGCAATCCGTGTTTTAGGTGTATTATGGTAGGGGAAGCCCTAACACATGTCCTGAGTGAGGTACATGACGTCAGATGCTCCAGGGAGTGAAATCTGAAAGAAAGTAAGATTGTGGATAAAAATAAGAGTTATACAACCTTCCTTTGGCTTAATCCCTACTGTTTTTAGATCGGTTTTAGATCTTGTCTTGACAAGAGACCAAAATAAAGAAGCTTTATTTTTATGATTAGTGTCAATGTCATATGAATCTGTGTCATATTGTACACCTAACATAGTAGGCTACCTAATATGGTACAATTTTTTATATTTGTATATATTTTTTTAAATCGCAAAATTGTCTGCAAATTACCTGGAATTACGACCACAAAATCAGTCATTTTATCGCAAAAAAAATCGCAAAACAATCATAAAACACTAGGAGGTCTGATATATCTTCTGATTGCATGTTTATACTTGTCAGCACACATTTTCTTACAAACACCAGTAAACAAACCTTAATAAATCAAACTAATTGTGCATCTGAAATGGAATTTTCTACAAATGCCATGAAATGTTCACTGCGTAAATCCTCAGATTATTTTTTTGAACAGCACACAAAGCTTTAAGGGTATTTAGACTGTCAGGGTTACTGCAGCCAGTCTTATACCTTGAAACTTGGAGAACTAGTCAAGGTTATGCTACCATCAAAGTTGAAGTGCACCTCCTCCTCAATCCAATAACCCCCTCCGCCCCCTCCTCATGTTAGTGCAGCATAATTACTCACCCCCATCCCCAAAAAATGACAGGACTCTGACCCCGGCCGAATTATTGAATTTTTATCGCCCGCCTTGGGCCATGTCGGGGCTATTCAATTTTAGCCTGGAGGAGGACAACCTATTAAGGAGGATGAGTCCAAAACGTCGTCGCTCAAATTGCCACCCAGAAACCATTACAGACACATGGGTTTCGATACAGGCTGAGCGTCCGCAGTTTGGCTGGACAGAGAAAACCCCTCCTGCACACACAAACACTTGGTCCCCCCCACCTGTTTTTTCCGTACCACTGCTGGAGTCGCAGACACAATTTACATGAGTTGAAGAGAAGGTGACAGGCAGCAATCAGGCAGTGGAATAGGGTCAAAGCCGGAGACGAGCAGACCGCATTACAGTCTACCAGCGAATCACTTATGCCGGCCACGACCTCCGACCTGCACTCATATCAACCAATTGCCCTTTAGTATAATTATACTGGGTAATCTTTGGCCATTTGATTGGACAGAGATAGGCTGCAAGCCCACGTTAATTTATTTTTCTAGTAATTTATTTTTTTTCCCTCCTCCTATCCTCCCTCTGCTCGTTAATAAACAGTTTAGGTAGAGCCATCTCAGTGTGTAAGTGAAATTCACAAGGAGCCCTGGGGTCAAAGTTATCTATTTATCAATCTATCTGTCTATCTATCTGTCAAACTCTCTGGCTGTCACTCTTCTGGGCTGAGATGTAATTAACCCACGAAAGCCTGCATGTCCCTGTTTTATAGCCAAATTAGAATATTACACCTTAGGCGGCGAGTTGATTAAGGCTGACATCTCGAGTTAATCCATCGGGCAGGTCTATAGCGAAATGCAAGCAGACTGACGGAATGAGACATAGTGTACGGATTAATGATGAGCTTGGACCTTTATGTCTTGTTAAGTAATACAAATTGTGCATGACTCCAATGGTCAAACAAACGCTTTCCAAATGTTATCAGAGGGCAATGAAGAACAACAAGATGCCACTATATGCAGAGGGATTGTGTTCTTTTACTATGGTAAATGCCAAAGAGATTGAGATAGCGTATGTTCTAGTCTTGAAAATATGGCACCAGTATATTTAGGGTTGTTTAATGTAGAGTAATGCTCTCTGCACTTCTAAAATAGAAACATAATATAATATAATATAATATAATATAATATAATATAATATAATATAATATAATATAATATAATATAATATAAAATAATTCGATATGATATGAAATGATATGATATAATATGATATGATGATATGATATGATATAACATAATATAATAACATATGATATAATATGATATGATATGATACGATACGATACGATGATATGATATGATATGATATGATATAATATAATATAATATAATATAATATAATATAATATAATATGATATTATATAATATATATTATATATATTATATTATATTATATTATATTATATTATATTATTCTGTGTTATATCATATATAACAATATGATGATATGATATGATATGATATGATATAATATGAAATAATATAATATAACATAATATGTCAAATATAGTATATTTTAACTTATCACCATAACTTTTTAATGTAATGTATATAATAATGCAATAATAATATAATAATGTCATGTTGTAATTTAATAAATGTCATAATAATTGTACTAAATATATAAATAACAAATAAAATATTGTTATATAATTTAATAATATATTAATGGAATGAACTGCCAACTTATCTAATTAAATATAAAGGAAAATGTAACATTGTCCACTACTTTATTTCTTATCCCATTTACTTTTTATCCATATGACATTCCCATCTGAACTGTAACTATAACCTTGGGTCTCGAAAGCACACAACCATATGTTTAACCCTAACCCAACAATAAATTTGTCCAGTCCCTCTGATGATATGCCCACCCTGACCCTAATCACAATCGTCTACTGACCGCTTCTTTCCCAAGAGAGTCAAGCTCATTGAAAAACCCATTCTCTCCCCCTGCACTTCCTATCTCCTTCTTCCTTTCTATTTAGTGCTGTAATTTAGGGAGTTGCCACCAATATCTCCACATCACTCACCCATCTCATTATCACAGAGCCAACCTGTCAGTCAAAACTCAACAAAGACGTGTCAACGAAGTCTAACGTGTCAATTTCAAACTTAAAAATAGCAACGCAAATCCTCAGTCAAAAACTAACACTAGATTCGGAGCTGTTGTAAAGTAGTACAATAAAAAGATTCTGTCAAACCTAAATAAAACTATTAATTCCTCCATTACTAAAGTGATGTTCCACTGTCTTGGATACCCTTTAAAATCCTATCCTAACAGATGTTTGTTTTTTGCATCTGTTGCTCATGATAGTCTTGATTATTTCTTTGGTCTTTGAACTCCCATGTCCGTTTTCTCCATCCAGATACATTGACGTAAACTCATTTGATCCCAGCACAAATTTCTACTACGTTTTTAACAAGAGATCCCAGCAGCATCACAACAAAGAACTTTAATTTTCTATAGTTTTCTCATTAAATAACAATATTCATGTTGCACTTCTTGATGCAGCCAGACTTTTAAAGAGATAGTTGACCCAAAAATGATAATGTTGTCATCATTTTCTCACCCTTAAGTGATTTCAAACCTTTTTATGTTTCTTTTTTCTACAAAAGTAGATATTTAGAAGTAACGGTAAACACTGAAACCGGTAACCATTAAAAACAGTTAAAAAAAAAACCCGAATACGGCTATTGTATTTATTTTTATTTTTTTCAAAATGTATTTTTTTTTTGTGAATAAGTTTTGTTTCTCATGTTTAGGACAAGTGAAGGTTGAGTGAATGTTGACAGTTGAACTTTCACTTTAAGGATACTTTGCCGTAGATGATGCCGTTGTAAGCATACTTCTGCATTCTATCTGTGCTGCCCAGGCAATAACACCTGCAAAATGCTAGGTAGGGGTGTTTCTATGTTCCACTATGCTGAGATTCTTTGCCAGTGTTTTGGGTTTTTGCCAGAAATACGTGTGCTGCTACTATAGAAGTAGCCCAAAGCAGCTCATGCTCATCGAAAGAGGCAGGAACCACTGAATGTCCAACAACTTTAATCATAAAGTAAACAGAAAACAAAAATATCCATCAGGAGCTTCTCTGTGAGACTCAACACTTGTTAAACTCTTCTATATATTTTCTCCCACTAATCTCAGCCTAGCTAACATTCGTCGTTGCTACCAAGCTTATCAATCACAGACCAATCGTGTGCTTTACATCGGTATAACAGTATGTTTCATTACAATGGACTATTTGCACAGCTAGTGTTTTTCAGCCAATGATGATGAACTTCAGGTGAAAGGTTTATGTGACTATTTGCAATTTCATAAGGTTTCTTTTACAGCATCGATGTTGTAATGTCATTCAAATATAATCAGTTAAATAGACTTAAGCATCCATTTTGTTGTTAAAGCGTAAAAAGAGATGAAAGGTTAAATGCAGGCGCCGTCATTAGTCGCAAGCTAGCACAGAAATTCCACTATAAATATTGGGGTACAATTAATTTCCATATTTTAAAGACATGGCGCAGA
This sequence comes from Danio aesculapii, assembly GCF_903798145.1. Taxonomy (NCBI): domain Eukaryota; kingdom Metazoa; phylum Chordata; class Actinopteri; order Cypriniformes; family Danionidae; genus Danio; species Danio aesculapii. Next base: position 38,152,447 of record NC_079448.1, read on the forward strand.
AAGTTATAATTTAAAGAGTCTCTATTATGGGTTTTTGAAAATGAGCTTCCATGCAGTGTGTAACACAACACTAAGTGAATGAAAACATCCAGCGGAGGTTTAAATCTAAAAGCGCACCTTGGTTAAAACTATTGATTCTTTAACGAAATATTTGACTCAGAGTGGAATAAATGAATCAAGTTGGGTTCGGATCTTTTGATTGATCGCATTGATGTCGATACGGTACATCACCAAATATGTAGTTCCAGTTCTGGTAAAATGTGCACGCCATTTCCCTCCCCACACTAGCGGAGGCGCGGGGGATCACGGGACTGATCATGACACGAAGAGGACTATCACTGACAGATGGAGATTCAGCTGCAGGGGAATAAAGGGTTAAAGTTCATTTCCATACCACAGTATAGCCAACCGTGTGCTGTGTTTGTTCCTGTCATTTTCAGACGACTGATACAATAACCTACACTGCAACGCGGGATTCGTCGGCCGTTTGCTATTGAAGGAGCAGTAGAGACTATGGGACTTTGTCAGACTTTGACAGGGACTTTAACAGTAACTTTTACAGTTCATATGAACCAGTTTTTTTTCCTCCAGATCATAACATGTAAGTGAAATTAAAATTGTTGCCTCGTTTTGTGTAGTTTGCAAAAGATGTGTTTAATTGTGTGTTATAAGTTGTAATGGCCCCTCGTGGCTTGTAATCACTTATCTATTATAGATCAGTGCTTGTACTGTATCTCTCAGGTTAAATCTGTATGGGGCTGTTTTACCGATTTAAATGTGTTTCTGAGCTAGTGATCCTCTACCGTTTGTCTTTACTATGGCCACCATCAACTGTTCCTTACACGCACAGTGCGGTCAATTTTCAAAACAGTTCAACTTTTGCCACTGTGTGGAATAATACTGGATGTGTGTCATTGTTATTACCTAGGTTAAGGTTAGGGTTAAGAGTAGAGTAATATGCTGGTGTTTAACTGCATTGCTTTATTGCATTCCAGCATTGGGCTCTCGTACTTTCTGCAACTTTATACTGTACCAAAACCAAAATATGACCTTTTTTAATGCAAAATAAGGGTTCTTTCATGCAGCACTGGGTAGAGGAATCACACACCAAAAAAGGTGGAGTTCCGGAGCTGAACTGTTAAAAATACACCCAAACTTTGTTTCAGACAAATTTTGTTCAAAATGACTTATTTTCAGTTTGTTCTTCAGTTTTGCTTGAAATATTTCAGGGTCTTTAAGTTCTTTAGTTTTTTGAAGAGTCCATGAGGCTAATTAAAAAAGCAGCATGACGTTTTATGCAATGAAATCTGAGAGTTCAAAAGTTGTGGTTTCCTGCCTTGCCCTACACCAGGGCTATATTCAATAGGCAGCCCATGGGCCGAACTTGGCCCCCGAGGCAATTTGTTCCAGCCCTCCAAATAGTGTGACCCAGACATCAAAAATAAATTTAGTTCAGTTCAAAAAACGGCCGCTGTAGTTAGGAAGTGATGTGCGTCTGTTCAATACAGCACAAGCTGCAGTTGAAGGCTGTGCAGAGCGTGAGTCACCTGACATTAAACGAGTGGTACGAGCAGCCGAAAACATTTGGATACTTAATTGTAAAGGCTTTTCAACGCTGCGTTTCTGTTCCACGGAACGAAACTGCTGCAACTAAACAAAGTTATGCCACCTGTGTGCTAGCTTAAAGTTCCAAGCTTATACAAGTTTATTTCCGGTGTAAGAATATATGCCAATATATAGGCGCACTAAGTAGAAAAGGTCTCACGCCGTAGCGGTGAGAGTAGTGTGTGGCTTTTAGTGCAATGTAAACAAAAGATATGTTAGACGAATTATTACAAATTATTAAAATGATTATGTGTGTATGAACGCAGATGACGACAACAGTTCATCTAAATACTTAGGTAATATAAAGCTTAAACTTACATAAGATGTGATAATCGTGAAACCATGATTATTCTTCAGACTATAGTCGTATACAGCCAAAATCTATAATTGTTGCATGCATAATTGTTATGCAGTTTAAAACATAAAATATTAATGAATCTGAATGGAGAAGAGGCCTATTTAAGCAATGCACTGCTTTTGTCGTGCTTTAAAATACAAGATTTGAATGTTTGTAAAAAAATATATATATATTGTACAATGCACTGATATTGTGTAGTTTCAGAGAAGAATATATTAACATTTCAATGTAGAAAAATACGTGGGTGTCTTGAGGAGCAAAAATACCACATATGGGCTCTTATATGATGCTGTGTCATCACTCATTTTGCAAGTCATATCTCTCTGGCCCTACATTTAGGATGCTTTTTATGAACTGGCCCCCATGCCAAACTAATTGAATAGCCCTGCCCTACACAGTCAGAAAATTGACAATATTATTCAATTCAATTCAAGTTTGCTTGTATATATTTTTCTCTCAATAACTATCATTCCAAAGCAGCTTCACAATAGGTGCACATCATTATATTACAGTCAAAATCAGAAAAAATAAGGTGTTGTGTATAGGGTGGGCAGTATATTAACATACACTGTTAAAAATTTTACTGAATTTTTCTAGCTGAATTAAATTAACCTTATGAGTCCATTAAACCTATATTATGTTAAACTGACTTAAAACTGCTTGAGTAACCTAAAAAAATAAGTTAGAACATGATTGACTTGAGTTACCCTGCAGTTATACAGTAAATTATGTCCTTCCAAGAAAAAAATAATATTACATGTAATAATAATGTAATAATAGTACACATTCAGTGAAGTGTATTAAGTGTTTGTTGTCCTAAAAGATCTTGGATTGTTGGCAACATCTCTTCAAGTAATCGTAGGGTTGGTATCTCTCTTTACAGGTCTTGGAACTGATCGAGTGGCTTTATACAGTTGTCAGAATTATTAGTCCCCCTGAATTATTTGCCCCTATTTATTTTTTCCCCAATTTCTGTTTAACAGAGAGATGTTTTCAACATATTTCTAATAATAATAGTTTTACTAACTCATTTCTAATAACGGATTTCTTTTATCTTTGCCATGATGACAGTTAATAATATTTGACTAGATATTTTTTAAGACACTTCTATACAGCTTAAAGTGACATTCAAAGGCTTAACTGGGTTAATTAGGTTATCTAGGCAGATTAGGGTAATTAGGCAAGTTATTGTATAACGATGGTTTGTTCTGTAGACAGTCGAAAAAATATATAGCTTAAATGGGTTAATAGTTTTGACCTTAAAATGGTGTTTAAAAAATTTAAAACTGCTTTTATTGTTGCCAAAATAAAACACATAAGACTTTTTACAGAAGAAAAACTATTATCAGACATACTTTGAAAAGTTCCTTGCTCTGTTAAACAATATTTGGGAAATATTTAAAAAAGAAAAAAGAAATTCAAAGGGGGGCTAATTATTCTGACTTCAACTGTATTTGGTGGCATTATATCAGGTAGTCACAGAAAAAACTAAACTTATTTTGCATTAAGGAAAACTCCTTCTTGTTTTGTAATTTACGATATAGCCGCCTCAACTTCACTCATCCCATCTCATTGTCACTGAGCCTGTCAATCAGAACTCAAAAAAGACCAGTCTAATATAACGCTTTCACCCTTCAGCATAAAGTTTACATAAAGAACTGTGTGTTTTAAAGTAGCGGATAGAACTAAATCAATCCTATCAAATCTAAATAAGACGATCTGTTCCTTCATTGACCCATTGCTAAAGTGATGTTCCACTCACTTGGCTGCCCTTTAAAACATTACCGCATCAATCCAGCACACTGTGCCCTGAGGTAAAGGCTCCTGAGCTCGTCTCCAATCATATGCATAAGTGAGTCTCTGTGTGTGTGTGCCATGTTTACACCATGCTGTCTATTTCTCCCTAAATGAAATATGCATGTGTGGATGTGCATTTCAACTACGTGAATGATCTTTTGCACCTGCTTGTCGATAAAACATATTGAAATGAGCTATTTACATGTCTGTATATATATATATATGATTGTGCATTTGTTGAAGTGTGTGTGGAGGGTTGCATCTATGCTCCGCTTCTATCGACTAGCCAGGATTAAGCCGGCCGGGGAAGGCAGTCTCCCAGCGGGCCAGTGGCTGACCCTCTCAGGGCTAAAGTTCAGCCCAGGGCGAGGGCTCACGGGGCCAGATTAGGGGCCCTGCTGGTCCCTGCGGACGGATGAAAGAGTGAAATTACATCTCGCCCAATATGCTCCCTCCACACACTTACAAACACACACATTAATTAGAACTATTGCAATAATGCATGACAGGTGAATAAATAAACAAGCTTGATGCTATCCGATGCCAGAATGGATGTCCAGTTTTAGCGTTGTTATTGAGCACAGCTGTGTTATGATTTTAAACGAAATACCAAATTCTAGTGTAATGAACACCACACCTGCGGATCTGCCATTCTTTGATTTCTCTGCCTTTGAAGCTGTAATGTGGGAGCCGCCGGCCCTGAGCTAAGGCTTTTAATTGCAGTGCTGGAATACGGGTTTATGCTTCGACACAATCTCACCAATTAACGTTTCCGTAAATAAAACCGTGAACTTATAATTAAGGTTTACAGAGTCTAAATTAGCCCTTTGTCTAACTGTAATGCCCTCTATCTTTGAAGTCACTACAGAAAAAAAGAAAAAAACAAGGATGTTTGACTTTTTTATCATGGGTTATTACTTATAATGAGAGAATAAGAGATTACCGCAAATGAATAGAAACTTTTCAGATGGAATAAGGAATGAATAAGAATTTTTTTGGTGTACTGTATAAATGGATAACACTTTATAATAACTACACACTATGAATCATTTATTAAGCATTAGCAAATAGTTAATTCATTATCTGTTAAGCAATAACTCTACATTAACACACGTTAGCAGTTTATAAATACAGCTATTAATGCTGTATTCTCAACTTATATGCACAGTTACAAAGTGCTTAATGGCTGTGTTTTCATACTTTGTTAATGATTACTCTTTCATTAATTATTGCATTATTTACAAACTAGTTATTTAAGTGCTATTTTAAGTTCATTCTGAATGTGTAAGTAAATGATTAATAAACTATTCAAATTAACATTTATATTGTATTATTCAGGCACACAGTAATATTTATTTTGTATGTTAGATGCTTTATTAACTCAACTTCATCCAGTTTTGTGACCTAATCTAAAGTGAGGACTATTTATGCTTTATAAATCCCTTTTAAATAACAATTAAAGGCTCAGTTATATTTTAAATGACTTTATTAAATGCTATTCATTTGAAGATACACAAATGAATCTGTAGCAAAAGAAAAATAAACCTTTGCAATCTTAATGAAAATAAAATGACTGTACAGTTTAAACTTCGCTAAATTACTTTGAAATGTTGTATCATAATATATTGTTAAATTATTATATTGTGGTTTTATTTAATTGTGTTTATTTCTAATTGTATTTTATCACTCCTGTTATTTGGCACCATTTATAGTAATTTTATTTTTTAGATTTATTGTTCATTTGATACTGAGCCTTTAATAATCATTTATAAGGGATTCACAAAGCATAAATAGTCTTCACTTTAGACTAGGCCATAACTGCGTGAAGTTGAGTTAATAAAGCATTTATTAATTAGTAACCATTACTATATGCCTGAATACTAAGATATATTAATGTTGATTTGAATAGTTTATTAAATACAAATGGTTTGTAAATAATGCAATACTGAATGTAATAATGAACAATTAATAAGTAATAAAGTTTGAAAATATTATTCATGTGCTTACATTATAAATGTGCTTATAAGTCAAGAATACAGCATGTGCAGCTGTAGTTATAAACTGCTTACTAATGTAATGTAAAGTTAATGCTTAACAGATAATGAATTAACTATTTGTTAATGCTTAATAGATTATTCGTAGTGTGTAGTTATTATAAAGTGTTCCCAAAGATTATTCTGCTCATCAAACCTTTATTCATCTAATTCAAAATACTATCATATACAGTTAAAGTCAGAATTATTAGCCCACTTTTGAATTTAGTTTTCTTTTTTAAATATTTTCTAAAGGATGTTTAACAGATCAAGGAAATTTTTACAGTATGTCTGATAATATTTTTTTCTTCTGGAGAAAGTCTTATTTGTTTTATTTCGGCTAGAATAAAAGCAGCTTTAATTTTTTAAAACCCATTTTAAGGTCAAAATTATTAGCCCATTTAAGCTATATATTTTTTTCAATAGTCTACAGAACAAACCATCATCATGCAATGACTTGCCTAATTACCCTAACCTGCCTAGTTAACCTAATTAACCTAGTTAAGCCTTTAAATGTCACTTTAAGCTGTATAAGTGTCTTGAAAAATATCTAGTCAAATATTATTTACTGTCATCATGACAAAGATAAAATAAATCAGTTATTAGAAATGAGTTATTAAAACTATTATGTTTAGAAATCAGGGGAAAAAATAAACAGGGGGGCTAATAATTCTGACTTCAACTGTATGTCATATTCCATTTTATACAAACTGAGAATAATAAATGTTTCCGGAGTGAACAGAAGACTGGAGTAAAGTAAATATATATATAACTTAAATTTTTTATATTTCACAATAAAGCTCTTGCTTTGTTTGACATTTAAAAAATGCAGAATTCTTTTAAAACAATAAATAATCCTCAAAAAAATCTTAGAACGTGTCCCCAAAAAGGCTGACTTGCAAATGAGGAAAATAATTCAGTGTAATGAATGGTCCACGCAGATGAACAATGAGGACTTTAAGAGAACTGAAGTGGCCATCTCATCTCCAAGTGACATCCTGACTCTCTCTCTCCGTCTCTATGCCCCCCCCCCCCCTTTCTCTCTCTCTCTGGGTAGAAAGAAGAAATAATTGGATTTTTTCCCACAAATAATGCTTCACCCTTGAGTTTAATTAACTAGCCCGGTGCAGGCCATTCTCTGGCCGTTTGAGAAAGGGAAAAAAAAGAAGAGAAACCTCCACTGTTTGTAATGGCAGAATCATTACACGCACAGGACGCACTCGCTCCTCATTGCTGTTAGTGCTGCGCAGCGAGACATGGTGGCGTGTTATTTTCACAGGCCTATTTTGTATTGATGAAGTCAAGGATGGCCTTTCTGGAGGGGATTACACCATAATGAGATATAGTTCAAACTGTCAGTCACCAAGCTGAAGATTGTAAGCATCTAAAACCAGCACGTCTTTGACTCACTGACAAAATAGATACATCAAAATAGATACATATAAATGAGAATAAAGTAATTAAGAGTTTTTAACTTAATACATATAAAAAAGGAATTCTTTGTATTTTAAAAAAGTTATACTGTATATTACATGTATGTATATTATGTATATTAATGGGATGTGAGTGGCATGGTGGCTCAGTAGTTAGCACTGTCGCCACACACCAAGAAGGTTGCTGCTTCGGGTCCCGGCTGGGTCATTTAGCGTCATAGGTGATTTGAATAAACTAACTTGACAGCAGTGAATGAATGTGAATGTGAGAGTGTATGGGTGTTTCCCAGTACTGGGTTGCAGCTGGAAAGGTATCTGCTGCGGCAGTTCATTCCGCTGTGGCAACCCCTGATAAATAAGAGACTAAGCTGAAGGAAAATGAATGAATAAATGAATGAATGAATGAATGAATGAATGAATGGGATGTGCAATATATTGCGATGGTCAATACAGATTGGCACCCATACCCATATTGTATTGTATGCCCACAGATTACAAAAATGTATGTTATTGTTATCGGCCCCCAAATCAATTTTGGATTCACTTTATTAAAACAATCATTTTAATTTAAAACTACTATTACTACATCATATTTCTCATTTAAACATGACTGCATTATGTAAAACTGACTTTAAACTGTTATGTTTTGGACTTAAATGGATAATAACCCCAAAAACAAAAAAATTACTCACCATTTACTCACCTTCAAGTAGTTCCAAAACTTTATGAGCATCTTTCTTCTATTTAACTGGAAGCCATTGACAGGCATATTGGGAGAAAAATACAATGAAAGTTGATGGCTACTGGTTTTATAATATTTAAAAAAATATATCTTATTTTGTGCTCAACAGAAAATAGAAATGTAAACAGGTTTGGAACAAGTGGAGGGTGAGTAAATGATGAGAGAGATTTGGGGGTTACCTACCACTTTAAATCATTGTTTTCATTATGAAAGAACATGTTTGAATAAAATGAAAGTTAAATGAAACTGAATATATCGAGTGAAAATGTTAAAAATAAAACCTTTTTTTTTTCTTTTTAGAAAGAAATTGGGAGAAATATTAATGTTTAATGTTGTGTTTTGTATTTTACAAGACCTTGTATTCAATTCAGCTCAATTCATCTTTATTTTAAAGCACTTTTACAATGTAGATTGTGTCAAAGCAGCTTAGAATTTCTAGTAAATTGAAACTGTGTCAGTCCAGTTTTCAGACTTGAAGTTCAGTTTAGTTCAGTTCGGTGTGGTTTAAATTTCACTGCTGAAAGTCCAAACACTGAAGAACAAATCTATCGCAGCTCCACAAGTCCCAAACCAAGCAAGCCAGTGGCAAGGAACCTTGTAAGGCTGGTGATTTTGGTTTAGTTACCATTGCGGTTAAGCATGAACTTGGGTTGAGGACCAACAAACAGAACACAAGCTGTTTTAGTAATTACAAGCAACACCAGTGTGGGTGTTAGGTATACGTAATCTGTCCTATCTTTAGCCTGCCTACATCTAACACCACACGTGTGAAGAAAAGTTACACTTAACTTGATCACTTGTTATTATAACACTTCCACGTGATGGAAACTTGTAACTCTACTCAAATACTTAATGCAGAATTAACTAAAAGTGAACTGTGAAAAATAACAGTGCATGATTGAAGTGAATCAAAGTCATTCAAATAATAATTTTTCTCCTACTTAGAAAGAGAGAGAGAGAGAGAGAGAGAGAGAGAGAGAGAGAGAGAGAGAGAGAGAGAGAGAGAGAGAGAGAGAGAGAGAGAGAGAGAAAAGAGAGGTTCAAATTCCTTTTATTACAATATACTTCAGCTACACATTTACACAATTCTTAAACTTCAGAACATTAAAACAAACTTTCAACATGAAAACATAGTTTGTCCTCAAAAGTTACACACAAAGTCCCTTTAAGACACCAATTCCTGAATTCCTGAATACCTGAATACACACAAGCCAAGATCAATCTTTTCCTTTCTCGTAGTATAAATTGCTATTTTGGCATGTCCTAAACTAAAATTAAACAACTGACACTGATGTTTTTGACTTTTTAAATACTTAAATACTTCAATATTTACTAAGAGAAAAGCAGATTGTATCATTCTAGCGGCACAATACATTAACACCTGTCACAAAAAGAGAGAGGAGACCAATAAAAACATCATTGACTACAGTACGTTTGCATGAAAATCACGTTTACTATGATTAAGAGTCTACCATGTAAACAGCAATTTTTTATGAATTTAATCTGAATAAAGTCATAATCAAACTAAACAGAAATCATGTAAAACACCTGAATCATATGATTGTCCTATTCAGAGAAAGGCTAGTAATTCCATTACTGAAACACAAATCTAGATTATTATAAATGAATCAATGTAAATATACTGATAATTATTATTATTTATTATTATTATTATTATTATTATTATTATTATTATTATTATTTTATCAACAAATTTTGATGGTTAAATTTACAGTTTATTCTGATTTATTATTTTTTTATATATTATTTAATTTAATTATAATTATTTTATAATTATTTATTATTTTTTATTACATTTTATTTATTTATTTATTGTTTTTATTTTATTTTTTATTTAGTTTTTGTTTTTTTTAAATATATGCATGTTCTTTTTAATTGAAACTATATAAATGCTTTTACAATACATTTGTCATGCAGATAAAGCAATAAATGAATTTAATTCAACCGAATTGAATTGGAGAGAGAGAGAGAGAGAGAGAGAGAGAGAGAGAGAGAGAGAGAGAGAGAGAGAGAGAGAGAGAGAGAGAATGGATAGAGAATGGAGAGAGAGTTGGCTTTATCTAAAGAAACAAACTTGTGTTCAAAGATGCTTGTCAAATGTAAACAAGCCTTAAAACATAGCTGAACAATTGGGTTTAACAATAGTAATCTGGGTTGATACAAACAGCAGTTTCAGAGTACATTTAAAAATACTTTAGTGTTTTAATTAAATACTGTACATCACTTTTAATTAAAATAAAAAAATAAAAAAATACTTTGAGCACACTTTGCTCATGGATAGAATCAGTTTTTCTGCACAAATTTCCTTATGAAAATTTTTATTTTTTTAGTTGAATTAATGTAAATTAAACATAACTGAATAGCAAACTCAGAGCTCTCAAGAGGTCTGTCTTCATCAGTTATTTTTATAAATCAATCTCCCTTCGGAAAACATGCAGAGTTTTACTTCACCGACCCAACTCGATGTGTTTTTACTGCAATGTGACTAGAGAAAGCTACAGTAAAACACAAGTCAACATTTTAAAGCAGCTATCAATGTACCAGGAGCTTTAACTGGGGTCTGAATGACAGGGGTCAATACAGTAACAAATACACACTTTAAAAGCAGCAAACAATGGCTTTCTCAGCTCATCCATCACTATGGAAAGCTTTGAAGGCTTTCAGTTTGCACATTAACAAGGTAAAAAAAAAAAACCTGCATGACCACCAGCATCCCATATCCCCCCGGTCACTCAAGCTAGATTTAAGGCTCTCCTTTTATTACAGTGTGTGGTATTTTATGACTATATGCCACAAAAAACCAAACGCTGCAATGCAAGAAATAAAAAATCCCCAGAACAATGGCTTGTGACCACATTATAACTCTTCCCAGGGTCCAAAGGGCCACTCTGGATGAAGGGTTGCCATTTTTGCTGTCACTGTCCTTCTCTTGGGTGCTCTCTTTCTCTTTTTCCACACACACACATGCATACACACTCTCAGGCGTCCAAAGCTGGGTGTTTGTTGTTCCATTCCCCTCAATGTCTCCCTCAGGAGAAGCCCCTCATTTTAATATAAATAGAACGCTTCATCATGCAGTGGCACAAACTTCCCCACGATGCATTGCTCTGACAGAATTACCCATGCTGCATTAGACCGGCAGAAGGGAGAGTGGACATGCCAACGCTTTTAGCCTTGCCAGAGCAAACAAGAATTTTCTAGATTTTGGGATGATCTGACATGTTTGGTCTTGTGAGTCTGGGAGTATAAGGCCGCTGTTGAGCTCAGCTGCCGTGCTGAATTTCAATTGACCATATAATAGAAGAGATAAGGAACTCATAAGCTGACCATTTAAAACCCGTTTATGCTCGTCATTTGAAATGTTCACTTTGTGCAATGCAAAAATGATTTTTAAGCTGGTACAAATATCTTCAATTACTTAAGGTGATTTTCATAGAAAAAACACTATCAAAATTAAAGGTCCAGTATGTAAGTTAGACACCCAGTGGTTGAACTATTGCATTCCTGGATCAAAACAAACGCAAGTGCAGGTTGCCAAACTGAGGACCAACAAGGTTGATTTCAGTCGTGCTTTAAATAAAAGCAATGGCACCCCAGTTTTTGTCCTAACCAACATCTCGAACTGACATTTTATAAATGGCTTCTATTTCTTGCAGCTCAAGAAAACTGACAATGATCACCTCAGGTAAACCTCATGTGCTTTATTCCGTGTTAAATGCTAACAATGCGAGTTTGAATGGCATTTTACATGACATTTATTGCTATACTACTGAAAGCAGCAGCAGATAGTTCACCTCAGATCTTTAAAATAAAATAAACCATTTGAAATTAAACTTTAGAACTGTGATTCAAAACCAACACATGATTTAGCATGTACATTTAATAATGTTAAAGAGGTTTAATATGTATTAACTAGATTAGAAATCGTACAATTTCGTGAGAAAGTGCTTATTCTATGCTTCTGAATGGCTTTATTTAAATTTCTGTGGTGTTTCGTCTGGTGCAAACAACCAAATTGCTTATCACTGCAAATCTTCTCACGTAGCGTGTTGTTAGGACAAGGGTTTACAATGTATCCTGCTCACCTAATGTTTATGTTAGTAATATTTATATCATTTGCTAATTAATAACCTTATGTGGAACTCTGAATCTGCGTCTCGTTGCAATGCATTTAGCCATGTAGACATGGTCAAGCCGATCTGCTGCAGTTTAAACCGAGCTTCAGAATGGAGAAGAAAGGTGATTTAAGCAATCTTGGACGTAGCATGGCTGTTGGTGCCAGATGGGCTGGTCTGAGTATTTCAGAAACTGCGGATCTACTGGGATTTTCACGCACAACCATCTCTAGAGTTTACAGAGAATGGTCAGAAAAAGAGAAAATGTCCATGGATCGGCAGTTCTGTGGGTGCAAATGCCTTGTTGATGCCAGAGGTCAGAGAAGAATGGCCAGACTGGTTGGAGCTGATAGAAAGGCAACAGTAACTCAAATAACCACTCATTACAACTGAGATATGCAGAGGAGCATCTCTGAACACACAACACATCCAACCTTGAGGTGGATGGGCTACAGCAGTAGTAGACCACACCGGGTGCCACTCCTATCAGCTTTTCGCAACCAAAATGAGAACCAACATTGGACAACAGAAGATTGGAAAAACGTTGCCTGGTCTGATGACTCTCAATATCTGCTGTAACATTTGGATGGTAGGGTCAGAATTTGGCATCAACAACTTGAAAGCATGGATCCATCCTGCCTTATATCAATGGTTTAGGCTGGTGGTGGTGTAATGGTGTGGGGGATATTCTCTTGGTTCGCTTTGGGCCCATTAGTACCAATGAGCATTGTGTCAATGCCACAGCCTACCTTGTTAAATCTATGGCAAAAGGGGGTCCAACCAGGTATTAGTAAGGTGTACCTAATAAAGTGGCCGGTGAGTGTATGGCGATAACTGTTTTAGTTAGTTTGTTTTTTTGTTTGTCCTTTAATTTATCTGGTTAGTTTTTTCAGTTTTATTTAGATTTTGTTAGTTTTATTTATGTCTATAAGCTGAAGGATTTTAGATTTTTCTGCAAGAAATCTAAGCAAATATGCACATATTTAATGGCACTTGCCTCAACATTTTAGAAAAAATGTAATACAAGACAAAAGTGAAATTATTATATTCAATTAACTATCAAAGTATAGTGATAACTGTAGTGTATATTTTATTCATTTAACTTATCTGGTTAGTTTTATTCAGTGTTTTGTCATGTCTATACTCAGGATTTCAGATTTATGCTACAAATGTAAGCAAATCAGCGCATATTTAATTGGATATGTCTCAGCATTTTAGAAAATCCATAATAGAAAACAAAAGTGAACTTATTAAAGTAATTAATTAACTGTCAAACTATGGTGATAACTGTTCATCCAGTTCACCTCCCGCCGCAAGCTCAACACAATCAGATGTGCCCAGCTGTGCCAGAAACACAAAGGGAATCACTTCACTTCTGCTCAACTTCTTGCATTTTCTCTGTCCAGGATTTCAAGCGAGCTTCTCTGTGGGACTACAAAGCTCTTACACTAGGGAAAAACTGAAGGAAAAAAAGTGAATGTGGAGAAAGACAGCAAAGAGATGCTGATAGGACCAGCTCGACTCTCTCTCTCTGCCCTCGGGCTCCAGACCCTGATACCCCACAGCGTCCCACAACGGCTGATTTTTGGCTTCATTAACTGCACTTCAACTAATTGCGCGTTATGTGGAAGGTGGATCCACGGTGGCTAACAAGAAAGCACTAGAGGTCTTCATTTAGCCATCAAACCGCCGTCCCTGGAGACGAACTCACATACAGCTGTCCTTCAGCACATCTGCCAATCAACACATCAAACGCCAGTCAATTCATCTCCCTCTCCTGCTTAGAAATGAGAGGGAATTAGAGAGAGACGGAGAGAGAGAGAGAGAAACACAGCGGTGAATACTGAGCGCAAGATTTAGCTGGCCTGGCAAGCACTCTGGATTTAGCAGGATATTTATTCTTTTATATCCAGACAAAAGAGATTGCACATGCCCTCTCCTCCTTCAGTCGCTGTATGCTGAGCCTCGGCGAAGGGAACCAGAGAGAATATAATGAGACTCCATCAAGGCTATCAGGTGTAAGATCACATCACATCAAAGCTGGATCAAACACCGCCTGCTGAGATATATTTGGACATATGTTAAGAGAATGATCAAATTCCACCGCTTAAAGAGCACATTTGCCAAGCTACAAACAACATGTTGGTTCATTTGCGCATACTGTAGGTTTGTCGCTTTATTGGTGTTTTGCAAAAATCAACACTACATGAAGCTATTGTTTAATATTTAATAGGGAGGATGTGTATTTATTAAAGGTATTACAAGCTAGTTTAATTAAATGAGATCCTTTTTAGAACTGATTACATTCACTTACTGTAAAGTCAATTCAGTTTAAGCTTATTTGCATAGCAACTTTCTAAATAATTTTTTGTTCCAAAGGAGCTTTACAAAAGGTGAATGTTATTACATTGTAATCAAAATCAGAAAGTTGTGGTGTTGTGTAGAGTGGTCAGTATATATACAGTGCTTGACATAATCGAGTACACCCCATTTTAAAAATGTATTTTTTATCCATTTTATCAATTTCTCAGTAAATATAGGCAATGTATTTTGGTGCATTTAAACAAAAAGATTTATTAAACATATATTTATTAAAATAATATTTTAGTCACCAAACATATTTAGAAATCGAAAATCGAAAGATAATATAATTAAATTAAAGCAAAATACTGCAACTTTTTAAAAAAGTTTTTTTGCTTCTCTTGATTTTTCCTCTTTTTAAAATGTGTATATATATATATATATATATATATATATATATATATATATATATATATATATATATATATATATATATATATATATATATATATACAAAGTATGTTCCACACCACAGATGTTGACTTTTTTGGGCACCAAGTTCTCCTGTGCTAAACTCATCATCCCTGTTTATGCAGGCTATTTGTCTTTAAGCTCAGTCTCTTGTTGTTGCGTTTTGTTTAGGCACTTGTGTTATGATTGATTCAAATAGCATACTGCGGGAGAAGTATCAGTCATAACTGGAGCGGACAACAAAACTAAATGTAAAAAAAAATCTAACTGTAATGTTTAAATCTTGACCAATACGATTTTAATTAATTGCACAGCCCTACTAACCAGTCTTACAATTTTTACCCCTACAGTGAACTATATGAACTATATATATATATATATATATATATATATATATATATATATATATATATATATATATATATATATATATATATATATATATATATATATATATATTTATTTATACACATATATAAAAGTACCACAGCAAATTAATTTGAGTACTTTATACACTTTATACTTTATACACTTTATACTTTTTACATTATAGTTCTTACTATAAATTACTAAACTATTTTTGGAGTACAGCATCAGAATTAACGTTATTGCATCTTAACATGTACTTCTAAGAAATAACTCCTAATCTCCTAGTCATCTTTCGATCAAGCAAAGTTCTCGTGTTAGCCTAATTGGGTGGCGACGTCACCAACCAGGGGTGCGTTTCCCAAAACCATCGTTAGCCAGCTAATCTCGCAAGTTCCGTCGTTACAAACATAACTTGTAGATTTGCCGTTTTCCAAATCCGTCGCTCCAATGAACATTCGCAAACTGTGTAGCAAACTTGAGCACTGGCAACTACATCTCTGGAGCTGTAGTTAGAAACAGAGTTCCCGTTTTGGGAAACACTCGTCACTGCATCATTCTTTTCCCAAACGATGCATCGTACTATGATAGTTCAGCCGCGAGTAATGTCGTTGTTTGGGAAATGCACCCTAGAGCGAGAGGTGGAAGTAACGCACCAAAAAGTTTGTTGTCGACCACAGTGAAACAAAAAGAAGAAGACATCATCATTCTCGCCATCATATAGATTTACTTTCATCGACTAGACATCACCCTCACAGCTCCGTGAATGTCGGTGCCATCATTTGTTGATCCGCGATAGGTAAATGTAGCTTGTGTGGACACTACTGCAGTACTTGCTTAAGATAATAGCTTCACTACTGAAAAGCTATTTGATTTAGAGAGTTAAGTAGTAAAGCTAGTAGCGTCACTACTTCTAGCGACACTACTGCCCAATACTGCTTAATTGTTATAATTCAACAAAATTTATGTGTCCTAAACATTTGGCTCCAGGTTAACTTTAATCCCTATTGCGAATGTGCATTTTGCGATATCACTTCTGAAACGATACATTGTGCAGCCCTACTTTAAACCAACATCATTCCAAAAACTGGTAGCATATTTCACAAACAATTTTTAGTAACATTTTATCAACCCTATTATTTGGAGGTAGAACGACTAAAATATCATATTGCTGTAAACGCTTATTTACAACTTAAAAAATCTTCCACAAAATTCGATAATATAAATAAAGGAGAGAAAAAAAGAAGCTCACTGTCTGTGCTTTTCAGAGGCGATTCTTCCTAACCACATTTCATTCATTCCCACAGCAGACTAAAGCCCCATTTAAACACTGTTCTAATAACCTCTCCCAAATGGCATAATGAAGATTCACGCTAACAATGTATCGGGTCACATTCACGCTGATCAATACTATGGTACAAAACGCTCAATAAACATATGCGTGAATTGATTTCATCAGGCTATTACCATATAAAGCATCCTAGTAAATATGCAGATGATTGCTGGTGAACCACTGTTGGTACAAGACACGTTACAAGGGAGTGTGGAAAAAATTATGATCAAAATGGATCTAAAAGGGTTTCACTTTGTTCTGATGATCCCCTTTAGACAATCTGTGGACTGTTAGCAAGCAACTACATGCTTCTCATACCAACTCTTATTTAAAAAGTAGTGGAATATTAGTAGACTGCTAGGGTAGGGTTAATACAATAAATTGAATTGCCATTGCCAGCTTGACGCATGAAAGTAAAGCTCTTGTGTCAAGTGACAAATAAAAACTCAAATATGAACATCATTGGTTGTTGAGCATCAAGCAAGCATGCTAACTTAAACTAATGTGAGTGCTGTAAACCTTCATTCAAAAACAACATTTTTGCTGCTTGTTCAAAATACTTTGAGCTGAATCAACACAGTTTTTGAGTTTGTTTGGGACAACTTCATTATTTGATGTTCAATCCACTTAAATTTGTAAAAACAATTAGGTTATTATAATCTATTTGTGTTGGAACAGCATGAAGGAATTGTGTGGAACCCAGCAATTTCTACAGTGTTATTTGACGTTCAGTATTTACATGTGAATATAAAAAAAATATCCCATAATCAGGTGCTGATAATGTCTTTTCAGAAAGCTTGGGTTAAACCAGATTCATATAGACAAATTTTTTCCTTTATTAATGTTTAGAAGTGTTTGAATATTTTTTTATAGAACCAACATTCAGTGCAGATGCAGAATGAAAACAAATCTTTGTTTGTGTTCTGATAATGACCAAGTTTATTAAAGATTAAGTAAAACGATGACCGAAATGTAATTTTGGCTTGCTTATTTTAATAATAACCAGTAGTTGAAATGGACAGTAGTAGCAAAATATGCAGCTATTGTATGAACTAAAGAACAAATGTCTTAGATAGTATTGACTGAAATGTAATAAAACAATTCAAAGCCATATTAACTCACACAATACACACACTTCTACACAGGGCAACATGATATTAGAAAAATCTGATATTGCGATATATATATATATATATTTTTTTTTTTCTGAAATAAATATTGCAATACACAATAGTTTAAATAGCACTATTTGACGGTTTTCTGGGGAGTCTAACAGTGTTCAGGTACAGAAATTGAATAATCACAATGCAAAAAATGCTTTTCTTACTGTTTCATTTCTAGTCCAATCTAGTAAAAATATTTTGTTTTCAACTTCAGAAGAATTAAGACAAAATTAAGTTTTTTCATTTTTCAACAAATTATCTGCCAGTCCATTAAGTAAAATAATCTTGTTTTTGCTTTGAAATGTAGATATTTGGACTAAAATCAAGAAAAAGTTTCCTTTTTTTGCATAATAAATCAGATAAATTCCATATAAATACAGTAGTTAAACATTAAACATACAGGAATCTGCACTTCAATCACGCTCAGCTGCCAAAACCGATTTCTGTAGACTACAGTGAATAGTCTGGACTGCTGAATGAATCACTGGCACTACCCTTTCCACACTTTAAGAACTGTACTCTTCCAGAGTGAGTAAAAGGGCTCGCAAAATTACTCTGGACCCCTCACACCCAGCACACTTCCTGTTTAAACTGTTACTGTCTGGTCGGCGCTACAGAGCAGAGCACCGAGCACAAAAACAGCCAGACACAAAAAAAAAGTTTCTTTCCTCAGGCAATCTACTTCATGAAGTTTTAAATATTCCCTTACATGTGCAATATTTTCTCATATGCACTTGTACACAGGACCTTATAACAATATACAATGCAATAATTTTTCCATATGCATTTGTACACAGCACCTTATATCCTGTATATTTATAACAAATCTGTTCATACAATTCAACATTCGGGGCTTTTTGTCTAACTGATTCTGAAGCTCCCGGTCAACTAATCCAGGCTTAATATTGCATATCTTGTGATGTGACTATAGTGATATCAATGCTGAAATGATATATTGTGCAGCCATACTTCTACAGTTATCTTTTTGGGGACTTCCCATAGATTTTATGCTTTTTGTAATGCTGTACAGACTAAATATTGTTTTCTCTACCCCTAAACTTAACCCTTACAGGACACAATCTGCATTTTTATATTTTCCAAATACTTCATTTTGTATCATTTATTAGTTATTTTCCTCAGAGGGACTAAAAAAAGTCACCACATGGTCCAAATTCATACCTGCCAACATTTGTCCCTGAAAATCTGGAAGACCGGGGGTGTTTAGGTTCGGGGATGAGGTGTCTGAATAACACTGTTGAGAACCGGGTCCTGTGGTGTTATTAAGTTAACTACTTTGAAGCATGTTTTGGGTGGCTGCTGCGATCGGATCCTATACCAATGTTGGCGACATAGACCGTACTAAAATGCTGAGGAAGGGGGGGGGGGGGGGGGGTGTTGGGCGGTGGGTGGACAAATAACAAAACGGGAGGGTGGCAGGTGATGGGTCTGAAAAACGGGAGACTCCCGGGAAAAACAAGAGTGTTGACAGGTACAGTATGTCCAAATGTACTGGTATTGCAACACAATCTCACGGCAATTCGTAACTTTTTGATTTAGTCTACTTGATTTTGTAGAATCTCATTTGTAAAATTTAGTATGATTTGCTTATCCCCTAATGCTGGTTAGGGTTTAGGGGCAGGGTTGGGTGCCATGGCTCCTTTTGAAGATCGTACATTTTCATACGACTGAACTAAAATACTTATGTTTTCTTGTGAGATCAGGCTGGGTATTGCTATAATTGAAAGGAGATTTGTACAAGTATTTATTTATCTAAATAAGTCTGGAAATGTGGCACCTTTTGGTTATTTTATACATCAAAACAAAACAAAAAAAATCTAGATATTTTTATTATTGCAAATTTAAATCATGGCATCTTTAAATACAAAATGCACGACTGAAATACCAGTTTCAACTCTAAGTGGTAATCAGCGGGATGACAGCAAGCGAACAAAGAGCTCAGCACCTTCTCTTTTCTGAAACCTTGGAAAGATGGCCGTCAAGCTGGAGTCCGGCCAAGCGCGCTCCATCCTGGAGCTCTCGGAGCAAAGCCATGCAGATTTCTCCAGCTTAATCCCCCTGCAATGACACCGGAGCCCAGGGATACGATACTGAATCCCCGATCTCTCACTCGAACTCGTTCTCGCTCTCTAACAAGTTGAGCTGTTTTCCATGTGGACCCCGATGGCACTCAGCGCTCGACAATACATGATCCTTCCCCATGTGCCCCGCTCAAATCACAGCCCGTGGCCACTGTATAGACACATGATCTCTGCTTTCCACGCAGCTTTGCCCAGACACCACAAAAAAACACTGTACGTCTCTCTCCATCTCTGTCACAGCTCCTCAAACAATTAACGTACAGTGTGTTGATATTGAGATGCTTTCATCCACTTCTTCACACATAAAAAAGAGCTTTTATAGCAGCTGTGGAGCTGCATTAAGACTAGTCCCAGGGAAAAAAGTCCATCTCCAATCCCCAAAACAATAAAATTATTATTATTATTATTATTATTATTATTATTATCATTATTATTATTATTATTATTATCATTATTATTATTATTATTATTATTATTATCATTATTATTATTATAACTCACAATTAGGCATTAAAAGAAAAGCAAAAGCACACATAAAAATAAAAAATATGTATGTATTATTTAAATATTAATTATATAAATATTATGTAAATCATATCTCACAAGTGAGCCATTAAGAAAAGCAAAAGCACGCATAAAATAAAATAAAAACATAAAATTAGTAGTGAGGAATAGTAGCAATAGTATTAAATGTAAAAAATTAAATTAATAAAATCCTAATTACATAAATATTATTTTAAAACGTCTCACAAGTGAGCAATTAAATAAAAAAGCAAATTCACACAAATAAAAATACAATAAAATATTATTATTAAATGATTAATATTATATGACTATTTTTAACATTATTTAAATATTAATTATATAAATATTATTTAAAATATATTTCACAAGTGAGCAATAGAAATGAAAGCAAAAGCACACATAAACTAAAATATTAGTAGTAGCAGTAGTATTAAATTAAAACCATTTTTAATATTAATAAAATACAAAATTAAATAAATATTATTCAAAACATCTCACAAGTGAGCAATTAATAAAGCAAAATCCCACATAAAGATAAATTAAAATATTATTTTTAAATTAAAACATTCTTTTTACATTATTTAAATATTAATTATATAAATATTATTTAAAACATATCTCACAAGTGGGCCATTAAAAGACAAGCAAAAGTACACAAAATTAAAATAAAATAAAATAAATTATTGGTATTAGCAGTAGTAGCGTAGTATTAAATCAGTTTTAATATTATCAAAATATAAATTATCTAAATATTATTAAAAACATCAATTAAAACAAAAGCAAAATCACACAAATAAAAAAATCCAAAAGAATTTTTAAATGTTATTTAAATATTAATTATATAAATACTAATTAAAACATATCTCACAAGTGTGCCATTAAAAGAAGAGCAAAAGCAAACATAAATTAAATAAAATATTAGTAGTAGCATAGTAGTATGAAATCAAAACTAACTATTTTTAATATCAAAAAATATATAAATTAATTAAAAATCAATAAAAACATCCTAGAATTTGCATAATTTCAATGTTAACTATATAAATATAATTTAAAAACTATTACACAAGTGGGCCATTAAAAGACAAGCAAAAGCACACATAAATAAAATAAAATAAAATATTACTATTAAATGAAAACTTTTTTACATTATTTAAATATTAATTTTATAAATATTATTGATCAAAACATATCTCACGAGTGGGCCATTAAAAGATAAATAAGATAAAACAAATTAAATAAAACAAAATATTAGTAGTAGCAAAGTAGTAGTATTATTAATAAGTAGTAATATTAATAAAATATAAATTATTTAAATATTATTAAAAACATCTCACAAGTGAGCAAGTAAAAGAAAATCAAAATCACACATAAATAAAATCACATATTATAATTAAATTAAAACTATTTTTAATTTTAATAAAAAAATTACTGTATAACAATAAAAATCTAAATAAAAAAACACATAAATAAAAATAAAATAAAATATTATAATTAAATAACTTTTTTATATTAACAAAAAAATTATTATATACCAATTTAAATCAAAATCTAACATCAATAAAAAATGAAATAACATATTGTAATCAAATTAAAACTATTAGTATTAATAAAGTAATAATCATATCAAAATTATAAAAAAAATATCTCCCAAGTGAGCAAAATCACACAAATTATAATCAAATCAAATAAACTTATCGACACATGATATATGGATCGCCAACTGACAGCATTTTCCCACCCAGACACTACAAAACAAGCTCTGTACTTCTTTCTCCATCTCAATCACAGTCCCTCAAACAATTAGTGTGCAGTGTGTTGATATTGAGATGTTTTCATTCATTTCTTCCAGCCCTCCACACACACACACACAAAAAAGAGCTTTTCCTGCAACTGCGGAGACAGCGGGCCACTAAGCACGCTTTAAGACTGGTCCCAGTCAAACGGCCTTCTCCCTTTTTAAGTGATCATCCTTGTATCATAACAGATTAAGGGCTGCAGCGTGGCTGGATTAGGCCTAAGCTAACCTTTATCCGGCCCCATCCTCACCTGAAACTTACAAGAGCGAGGAGTCAATCGCCCTGTCCTGATTTACAATGACACTGAGCCCTACTCTGGGCCCCTCATTATTCGGATTAAGAGAAACACTTTTGAGTAATTATTTTCACGTCGGATAAACATTAAGCTTCCACCGGATTTAGACGAGCTCTAGTCCAACACCAGGCGAGGGAAGGGCGATATAAACGTGCTTATCATGCGCTGTGGGTGCGTTGTGTATTATAGGCGATTGCTAACAAACAGAGAAGAGAGATGGAGATAGCAGAAATGACCACTCATGGACTTAAACACGGGGGATTAGGGAGTGTGAACACAAATTATGGATCTTAAAATGCTTGGCTAAGCACAGAGAGAGGAGTTCTGTTTTAGGTTTTGGGTGAATGGACTGCAATTGGCAAATGCATAGGAATTTGGTATTGCTTTGGTGTTTTTCATTTACATTCTGTTCTTATTTGATAATCAAGCTATTTTATGGGAATTATTATAGGTTAATACAAATGCTTGTAAATAAAACCCCAAAATCTCAATGTCATGTTTTGCCTCTGTGATTTACCTTAAAAATTTTAGATAAGTTTCTATATATCAACATGAGAAAAAAAAAAAATATATAATATATATATATATATATATATATATATATATATATATTTTTTTTTTTTTTTCAGCCGATATGTCAATATATAGAAACATATCTAATCATTTTAATTTTATATATATATATATATATACACACACAGTTGTTAGGGGCTAATAATTTTGACCTTAAAATGGTTAAAAAAACATTTTAACCACCTTAAAATAATTTAAAATTACTTTTATTCTAGCCAAAATAAAACAAATAAGACTTTCTTTAGAAGAAAAAATATTATCAGACATACATACTATGCTATATATAACAGAATGTTGATCACCGTTGATTTCCAGAAAAGCGCAATATAAATGTAAGGAGCTATTATTATTATTTATTTATTCATTTGCATTATTATTTATTTGCATTATTATTGTTAATATTACGTTAATTCATTGTAGTAGTAGTAGCTGCAGTATATTTATACTATACTTAAGTTATCTTGTTTTACTATCCAACAACACCCATTCTTTTCTTTTTTAATAACTTTTAATGCTGTAAATAATGTTCCGTTTCTTGCATTATAATAATCACCACGGACCACACTTTCTGCAAAACACGTTTTTTTATTTTCTACTGGCAAACATTATTATTATTATTATTATTATTATTATTATTATACTTATTATTAAGTCGCATCTCGTTTTAAGACGCCAAGCTAGCCAATAAAACAAAACAACCAAATTAATAGTAATAGTAAATAGTAACAGTAATAAAAAAAACAACAACACAAAAACAAAAAGCCAAAACTAAATATAATATTATTTATTCATAAAAAATATATTATTTAAAATATAACATAACAAAAAATACAACAAAAGCAAAAGCAGAGACAGGCAAAATTATAAAAGCCAAAAACTAGCTAAAATAAAATAAAATAAAATAAAATAAAATAAAATAAAATAAAATAAAATAAAATAAAATAAAATAAAATAAAATAAAATAAAATAAAATAAAATAAAATAAAATAAAATATTTATAATAGAAAGGTCACATACTTAAAATAAAACTAAAATAAATAAAATCAAATTTAAGCCAACTCAGTTCAATAACACAAGTGATATTCAATTCTGTCGCTTGATTTTGACTCTTTTACCTTTGCAAATACAAAGGTGTGTGACACAGTGCAAGTTTGTTTTTCTTATCAAAAAGAGAAGGGTGGGAAAAGCGCTGGCTCAGCCTGTGTTTGATTTCATATATTATTTCAATCATACACAATTACGGGGAGAGATCACATCAGAGGGCCCAATTGAGGCCCAGATAACCTTTTAAGGAGAGAATTCCCTCAGAGAGCTGACCTCTAACCCTAATGCTGACGGCAATCTCCAGTTATACTGCTCAGTCGCAGAGACAGAGGTCAAACACACACACACACAGAAAGAGAGAGAGAGAGAGAGAGAGAGAGAGAGAGAAATGCTCCATCTCTCAATCTCTACCAGGCGACAAACACTTGATTCTGTACTAGAACAGTGTGTTTATGTCTAATGTGACAAAATTCAGGTTATTTTCTTTGCTAACCTGTAATGAGTGAATTGCTGTAATGTAGGGTAATGAGTACGTGCAACACAATACCATCATCCACAGAGAGCCACTCCTTTACATCTCAGTAGAGCTTAGTCAGCTGAGACACAACAGACTAACTATGGTACGCACTCTAAAAACCACTAGATCATATCATTTTCACAACTCACAACTTTCATAACCATTTTTTTTGTATTTAAAGTTTTTTTTTTTTGTAAGCTTAACAGGTATGTTTTTGTATCACTCACAGCCTCGATTTCACTGAATTACAAATTCAATTTAAGTCATATATTAAATAAACAATCACCTTCTGTTCAACTTACATTCAGGGTGTCGTCTACTAAAGTGTTTTTGCGCTGTTTTTCTGTTGTTGTCAAATGAAGCACCGTGTTTTTAAAACATGATTAGGAGAACGTTTTAAGTTTAGCGCTGAGTGCTCAACATTCTTTAAATCTCCAACAGTTGGGAAAAGTGCTTACAGCTGAGCGTTTTTATATTTCAATATTTTTATAGCGTTTTTTTTATATATACAAACAAACATTTTATTATATAAAAACATATAAACGTACATGAAAAAAGATCTTCTACCCCCTTCTAAGCACCATCCCTCCCATTACACACCCCTCCCTGTTTCCTGAGGCCTTCAATAAGTATGCAAGAGGAATCAACACAGAGATAAATAAATAATAAACTAAATGAAATAAATAAATAAATGAATAAATAAATAAATAAATAAATAAATAAATAAATAAATAAATAAATAAATAAATAAATAAATAAATAAATAAATAAATAAATGAATGAATGAATGAACAAAAAAAAAAATTATATAATAAATATATGGGTAAAAATAGAAGAAGAAAATGAAATGAAATGTTGTGATCAGCTGAGTTTTTTTTAGAACTGAATTCCCTTTCTGCAGCACAAAAAAAAAATAGCTTTGTACTAGTAAATAAAACTAAAACCATACAACTAAAATCATTTTAGTTACTTCCAAATTTACCCAAACAATTTTCGTATATATAAACTACAGTATATACTGTTAAAGTAAGAATTATTAGCCTTCCTGTTAAATTTTTATTCTTTTATACATTTTACCAGAATTTCTGTTCAACGAAAATATTTTTTCAACACGTTTCTAAACACAATAGTTTTAATAACCTATTCTAATAACTGATTACTTTTATCTTTGCCATGAAGATACCATAAATATATATAACATAAATATTTGACTAGATGCTTTTCAAGATACTAGTATTCAGCTTAAAGGGCCATTTAAAGGCTTAACTAGGTTAATTAGGTTAACTAAGTAAGGGTAATTATGTCATTGTATAACGATGGTTTGTTCCGTGGACAATAGAGCTTATAATTGCTTAATAATATCGACTTTAAAATGGTTTTTAAAAAATAAAAAACTGCTTTTATTCTGGTAAAAATAAAACTTGTTTTACTCCCGAAGAAAAAATATGATAGGAAATGTTATGAAAATGTATTTGCTTTGTTAAACGTCATTTGGGAAATTTCTGAATCAAAATTTACAACAGGACAAATAAGCCTGACTTCAACTGTATATAGTAGTCAACACTGGAAACGGACTAAAACTCTTCATCAAAGGTTTCTTTAAATGATTCAACAACACCCATTCTTTACTTAGGGCATCACAAGGACCACCATTTCTGCAAAACTTATCTTTATATTTTCTACTGACAAACAAAATTTGCTCATATTCTGCATGGTCTAAGGTTGAGTAAATTAACAACAATTTTTCATTTTCAGGTGAATTATTCCTTTAAATGTCCAGCTATGGGAACAATTAGCATTGCAGTTGAGCAAATTATGGGATAATTGTCATTTTTGGATGAACTGATCCTTTAAGAGACCACATGAAATTTCATTCATTCATTCTCCTTCGGCTTAGTCCCTTTATTTATCAGGGGTCACGGCAGCGGAATAACCCGCCAACTTATCCAGCATAGGTTTTACACAGCGGATGCCCTTCCAGCTGCAACCCAGCACAGGGAAACACCCATACACTTATTCACACACATATACTATGGCCAATTTAGCTTATTCGATTCACCTATAGCGCATGTCTTTGGACTGTGGGGGAAACTGGAGCACCTGGAGGAAACCTACGCAAACACGGTGAGAACATGCAAACTCCACACAGAAATGCCAACTGATCTACCTGGGACTCAAACCAGGGACCTTCTTGCTGTGAGGTGACAGTGCTAACCACTGAGCCACCGTGCTGCCCCACATTAAATTTTTACAGAATATATTAGGCATAAATTTTATTTTACATTTTTATACTTGTCTTATTCTATAAAGATCTGAGAAATGTATTCCAAATTTCATATCAAAATGCTGTTTTTCAGAACATTTTTACTTTTTTTTTTTTTTTTTTGCAGAAATGACAACTGCTCTGAATAACAAATGATTTCATATACTGTGATTGCATCAATGTTAAAAAAACATCAAGGTTTTTCCATTAAATCTTACAAAATTTGTTTTGTGTTGTCTACAATTTATAATGACCATATAAAAATTGCTACTTTTTTGTTATTTTATGAAAAAATTAATGACAACAATTTTTATTAAAAAAAAAATAGATTTGAAAAAAAAAAAAGCCAAAATTAAATAACATATTATTTGCGTATTGCAAATATATTATTTGAAAAGAAAACATAACTAAACAAAATAATTTAATACAACATAACAAAAATAAAACTAAACTAAAGGCAAAAAGCAGAGAAAAGGTAATGACAACATTTTTAATTAAAAAATAAATTTGACTCAAACTAAATTCAATTCAATTCAATTCAACTCAATTCACTTTTATTTGTATAGCGCTTTTACAACGTAGATTGTGTCAAAGCAGCTTCACATAAAAGGTCATAGTAAATAGAAACAGTGTAGTACAGTTTGTAGTGTTTAAGTTGTTTAGCTCAGTTCAGTGTGGTTTAATAATCATTACTGAAAGTAGTGACTTTTAAACAAAAAAAAACACTTAAATGATTTTGTTTTGTCAAATTTCAAAAAGTAACACTTTATTTTGATGGTCCATTTAAGTATTAGTAGACTATCTGCTTAATATATGTTGATACTGCTCCTTCAACAGACATTTAACTGACTATAAGAACATGTCAACTTACACTAACCCTAACCTAACAGTCTACTTATAATAGATAGTGAAAATTAGTAATGAGAATTAGTTGGCATGTAGATGCAATTTAAATAAATTCAACAAACGGACCATATAATAAAGTCTGACCAAAGAAATGTTAAGTTCTCTCTCTCTCTCTCTCTCTCTCTCTCTCTCTCTCTCTCTCTCTCCTTTCACGCACACACTTTTTCCCATCACTCTACATTTCCAACAGGAGTAAAAGTGAAAGTCCATCCTGCTATTAAGTGATTAATGCATGTGGCTAATTTTCCAGCACGCTCCAGGAAGCGTCCCAGTGTTTCTCCTTCCTGCAGTCTCATCTGTCCTGCTGCGCTGGTAATTGTGGACCCCTGTTTAAACCTCTCCTCCCTTCTCTTCCCCCCTCCCTCCTCACAGCCCCACCTGCCCAGGACCAGATGTGTCCCTCTTTGATGTGGACTGCAGGAAAGTCACTGGTCTCTGCTGTAGCGGCTCATGAACCCAAAAAGCCGAGGAGCCGCTGATAAATGGAAGATGGTTTGTCCCGTCCCGACCACACCTTGTAGAAAGCAAAATCTGTCTGTGCTTTGAGACAAATGTGGCTGGACGACTTCACAGGAGGCTTGAACTTGAGCCTCTCAATAATGGGTGGCCAATTATAAGCATCTGTTGAGGCAGAGGCAATCTTTAAGTCGCGTGCTGATTTATCATGCGGCCACAGACAGATCTCTTTCTTGCTCTCTTTTGAACAGAACTGTCTTTTATGGGTCTCGAAGTTAAACACGTTTCTGACTGAGAGCCATTAATCTAATAAGTGAGGCCTTTGTGACAATGAGTAAAGATGGGTTTTTTTAACAGTTATGCATTGATAAAAGTTGAGGGTTTTCTACAAGCTTTTTAACAACTGGTTAAAAAAGGTTCTAATATTCCAACACAATCTCACGGCAAATCGTAACTTTTTGACTTAGTGGCTAATTCGTACGAATTTGTACGATCTAATCCGTACGATTTAGTACGATTTGCTCATCCCCCATTGATGGTTGGGTTTAGGGGTGGGGTTAGGTGCCACGCCTCCTTTTTAAAATCTTACAATTTCGTACGAATGAACTCATACGAATTCGTACGAATTAGCCACTAAACTTACAAAACGTAAAATACTTACGTTTTCTCGTGAGATCAGCCTGAATATTCATATACATGCTTTAACAACAACAAAAATATTTAATAATTATATACAGTTGAAGTCAAAATTATTAGCCCCTTGTTTATTTTTCCCCCATTTTCTGTTTAACAGAGAGCAGATTATTTGGTCAACACATTTCTAAACATAATAGTTTTAATAACTCATCTCTAATAACTGATTTATTTTATCTTTGCCATGATGACAGTAAATAATTGTTGACTAGATATTTTTAGGAGACTTCTATACAGCTTAAAGTGACATTTAAAGGTTTAACTAGGTTAATTAGGTTAACTAGGCAAGTTATAATTAGGCAAGATATTGTATAACGATGGTTTGTTCTATAGACTATCAAAAAAATATATAGCTTAAAGGGGCCAATAATTTTGACCTTAAAATGCTGTTTAAAAAATTAAAAACTGCTTATATTCAAGCCAAAATAAAACAAATAAGACTTTCTCCAGAAGAAAAAATATTATCAGACATACTGTGAAAATCTCCTTGCTCTGTTAAATATCATCTGGATAAAAAAAAAAAAAGAAAAAATTCAGACTTCAACTGTATGTGTGTATATATATATATATATATATATATATATATATATTTATATATATATATATATATATATGTATGTATGTATGTATGTATGTATGTATGTATGTATCTATGTATAAAGAGAGTTATTATTTTTTTGTTATTTAATTATTATTATTATTATTTGATTGTTGTTTATTATTATAATCATGAATATTATTAAATATTTGTAGTATATAATAGTCCAGATAAAAATATAACATTTATCTGTAATACATGTACACTCATTAAAAATTTACAGTAGTTAAAAAGTTTGTTAATTATATTAAATATCTGTTAGATAACATTTGTTATAAATATTTTTTCAGCATTTTTTCGCTCAGTACACTTATTGTTTTTTTTCTTTTTAATAATTTCGGACAATTTTTAACGTGCTTTAAAATGTAATATGTTATATGATGCTTTAGAAATCTTGTTAATATGCTGATTTGGTGCTGATTAGGGCTGCACAATATTGGAAAAATCGAATATTGCGATATTTTATTTTTCTGCAATACATATTGCGATATGAATACAGTTTCACAAAATGTTTTGATAAGCTCTATTTGACAGTTTTCTGTGGAGTCTAACAGTATTCAGGTACAGAAATGTTTTATAAATATAAATATATTTACTTAAAATATAATATAATTATAAATAATTTAATACAATGAATCGTTTATTTTTATTGTATTTTTTATTTTATTTTATGTGCCCAAATGTTTTAAATTTCTCTTGAAATGCACAAACACACCTTAAAAACACATCCAAGTGATAAACCTTCACTCTATTATGATTAAACTTGCTAAGCACGTGTCCTGTAGGTCCTGGTCAACTATAATTCAGACTAAACATTGCAGATCATGCGATATTAATGCTTAAATGATATACTGTGCAGCGCTCTAGCCCTTGTTTGCACAAATTATTCCAAAATAAAAACGCCACAGTCAGCGCAATAGCCTAGTGGTTAGCGCGTCGACATATGGTGCAGTAGCACGTCAGGGCATCGCGAGTTCGAATCCCGGCTCGACGACATTTCCCTACCCTATCCCCCTCTCTCTCTCTCCAACTTTGCTTCCTGTCTAAATACTGTCCTATCTAATAAAGGCAAAATGGCCAAAAATAAATCTTTAAAAAAAAAAAAATAAATAAAAACGCCACATAGTTTTGAGAATTCTCCATTCCCTTTTCTTCTCTCATCCTCTCTCTCTGCTTTTTCTCCTGTTATCTTTGACATGTTTTTGTAATGCCAACTGCCCTAACTTTCAGCTGATTTAGGTACATTGATAACAGTTTGTGTCTCCTTCCTCTGCATCCATGCCTTCAACAGGAGCCATCTGTGCTTGATAAAGTCACAAAAATAAGTGGACAGGGTAAACTAATATTTAATGTGCCTCTCCAAACATTGCCTTCTGCCTGACCTCCAGAAACGTGTGACAAGAGCCTGGGTAAACTGCACTTATGTTCTTAAGGTTAAGAGAGTTTCTAAATGTTGCATGCATGCTGATTGTTGCCTTAGTAAATCAGGCCCAGACTGAAAAAACAAACTGCTTTCGCTGAGGCTGCTTTAGATTTGGAGGAGGAGGAGAAAGCCAGAGATGTGAATGCAACTCTTAAGTAAAATACTTAGAATTATCCATTCATTTTACCATGCTTTTTATTTCATTTTCTCTGGTCATGTTTGACATGTAGAGCTCCAGAAGTCCCAGATTTCAATAAACAATTTATCATATAAATATAAAAAGATTTATCTTATATAAAGAATCAACAATTTGAAAAATCTATCATTCCATTCATCCATCATACTATCTACCTATTCGTCCGTCCGTCCGTCCGTCCGTCCGTCCGTCTGTCCGTCCGTCTGTCCGTCTATCCATCCATCCATCCATCCATCCATCTATCTATCTATGTATCTATGTATCTATCTATCTATCTATCTATCTATCTATCTATCTATCTATCTATCTATCTATCTATCTATCTATCTATCTATCTATCTATCTATCTATCTATCTATCTATCCTTCCATCCATCTATCTATCCTTCCATCTATCCATCCATCCATCTATATAATTTCAGCCATCCCTCCATCCATCCAATCTATCTATCTATCCATCCAATCTATCTATCTATCTATCTATCTATCTATCTATCTATCTATCTATCTATCTATCTATCTATCTATCTATCTATCTATCTATCTATCTATCTATCTATCTATCTATCTATCTATCTATCTATCCTTCCATCCATCTATCTATCTGCTTGTCTGTCCCTCTACAGTATCCATCCATCCATCCATCCATCCATCCATCCATCCATCCATCCATCCATCCATCCATCCATCCATCCATCCATCCATCCATCTATCTATCTATCTATCTATCTATCTATCTATCTATCTATCTATCTATCAAATAATTAACAAATAAAAATTTTATCTAAACTGAAATGACATTCAAAAAATGTGGTAAACGGGTTAAATGTGCTAATTTGGCAATTTCTTGTGATCAGTATTCAAAACAGTTCCGATCGCTTCAAATGCTTGAAATATTTAAAGTGTTTGTTTGTTGTTGTTTTTTAATTTATTGAACTTCACAAGAAAGGAAAAAAAATATTTCCAATAGAAAGGTCCCATGCTTGCATAAAATAAAATAATAAAATAAAATAAATTTTAATGTATATTCAGTAATACTGACTCAAAAATTTTGAAAAAAGACTGTATTAATTGATTTATTAATTTATTGACCGCTGAAAAAAATATTCATTGAATTTACAAAAAAAAAAAAAATTGTGTGAGTAATGTAAACTTGTCTCTTTCAACTCTGCACATATGAATTGTTTTTGTAAATCATCAAAATAGTTTTTATAATTGTAATAAACTAAATTTAATGTATTACAGTATGTTTATCCAATTTAATTGCTAGATGAATTTAAATTGCAAAAGAAATTGCCATCAAACCCCAAATGCCAGCCATTTTTCAAATACTATTCGGAGTATTTTTTCATCTTTTTGTCTTCATGAACGTCCAGTTCTCTATAGCGCAGTAAACATTTAGAAATCACACATTCTGAAGTTCCTACTGAATACAACAGTAAAAAACACACCACAGCAGTTTTACAACATAAAATAAACCGTGCGACTTTTATTGTGAATGGGTCGCTAAACACAAAATTTACTGCGAAGAAAACAGCCCTACAGAGAGAAAGAGGCAGAAACTGACTGACCACATGAAGTGTGTGTTTGCAGCAGGTAAACAGCTCACAGACAGACAGGCCTGTTTCTGCTTGCCCTCGGGCTTCATGATGCTTTACTTTGGGCAATAGAAACATCAGACAACCAGAGGCATCAGTTCAGCTCCAGCCGTAATTAAGCTGACATTTTAATCAATTGAGAAAGTGGCTTGGTCTTAAAGGTCAAATTCTCTCTCGCTGCATCATCTCACGGTAAATAAAACAATTCGCGATACAAGATTCACTTCAGCGGCTCGTAACATTCAGAGCCGCAGCAGCAAA
Source organism: Danio aesculapii (assembly GCF_903798145.1). Classification (NCBI taxonomy): domain Eukaryota; kingdom Metazoa; phylum Chordata; class Actinopteri; order Cypriniformes; family Danionidae; genus Danio; species Danio aesculapii. Next base: position 38,185,427 of record NC_079448.1, read on the forward strand.
TCGCAATATGAATATTCAAAATCTAATTATGATAGACTGAAACTAGGGATTTTAGCAGGTTGTTTACACTTATATTTAATCATTTGACAGACACCGTTATCTAAAGTGAATTACAAATGAAAACCATAGATGTAATCACAGCAACAATAGGAAAAAAATTGAGAAATACTCAGGTGACACCTAGTTAGTCAATGAATCACACAGAATAAGAAAGAGAGATCATTTTTAATTTCAACACACTTGGGTGGAATTCGAGAGATTAATCCATGCCTTTGTATCATTACACTTGGACTATGGCAACTCAATTCATGTGGGTATTGGCCAATCCTATATAAATCGTCTTCAAGTGGTCCAAAATGCAGCCACTAGGCTTCTTACTGGCACCCGGAAGTATGAACACATTACTCCTATCCTGTGCTCCCTGAACTGGTTGCCGATTTGTTTTAAAATTGAGTTTAAAATTTTAATGTATGTTTTTAAGGTATTAAATGGCCAGACTCCGACTTATCTCTCTAATCTTATTACTGTTAAAATATCTGGTTTAAGGTCATCGAACCAGAAAATGCTAGTCGTTCCCAAACCCAAATTGAAGAAAAAAGGAGATTGAGCTTTCTCTGTAGTAGATCCTAAAATGTGGAACGGGCTACCTATGTCCAATGAAACAATTTCCAAAGAATCTTTGTTCAGATGGAAACTTAAACTACACCTGCTTTTAAATTAGGAGAAAAATGATTCTATAGTACCTATCTAGTGTCTTGTTATTTATTGTTGATGCTGTGTGGTATGTTGGATGTATAATTTGGTTTGCTGTCTTTTAGGTTTGTACAGCACAATGTTCAACAACTGTTGTTTTATTTTGCTTTATAAATAAATGAACTAAACTAAACCTTAAATACAATTTAAAGACACCATGCAGCAATCAGATTTTTACCCACAAAAATTACAGTTTGGAAATTTGGAAAATATGTTTGGAAAAAAGTCTATTAGAATACACAGAGAGCTTTATCTTTAGTTTATATATATATATATATATATATATATATATATATATATATATATATATATATATATATATATATATATATATATATATATATATATATATATATATATATATATATTACCATTTATTTTGCTTGATTTAAAATATAAAAGCTGATGTGTTATGTATTTCACCTCTGATAAGTTTAAAAATCATGACTTTAAGCTTTATATAATGCTAAATAAACATGTGAAAGCTGGTAAGTCGTTTAAAAAAAAGACTTATATTTGTTACAGTTTTACTATCCTAGTGTCATAAATCAGCTGAAACAAAATCATCAACTCCGAGTATACTTACTGTATAACCACAAATACAATTTCCAAAAAAAAAGTGTCACCAAAACAATTAGGCACAAATTAAGCTTGGAAAAAATGAATTAAGCCTTTTTAAAAAGCAAACAAAAAGCATGATATAAGGTCTCTTGCTAAAAGCAAAAGGGGACAGATTCAACAGTTATAGTGATGATGGACCGAAGCAAATATTTATATAAATAAGAAAAAGAAGAAAAAAAAAAAGAATGCAGATTAGAAAGTAACAGTCATTACAAAGTTATTTCATTAAAAAAAAAAACATCCCACTTTTTATTAAGTGGCGTTAATTACTATAAACTTAAATTTTAATTAATCACTTATTATGTGCATACCTATTTTTACATTGAAACAATATTTTTAAAACGATCTGCATGTAAGTACATCTGTAATTAATTTCTGTAATAACATTTATAAGTAGGCTGTTGACTCATCCCTTACCTAAACATGCTCTTAAACCTACCCATACCCCCAAACCATTTAGTAGACTTACCATATTCCACTTATTGTCTATAAACACAATAACTGTGTTTATACAGTTGAAGTCAGAATTATTAAAAGCCCTGAATTATTATCCCCCGTTTATTTGTTCCCCAAATTTCTATTTAATGGAGAGAAGATTTTTCAACACATTTCTAAACATAATAGTTTTAATAACTCATTTCTAATAATTGATCTCTTTTATCTTTGCCATGATGACAGTACATAATATATTACTAGATATTTTTCAAGACACTTCTATACAGCTTAAATTGACATTTAAAGGCTTAACTAGGTTAATAAGGTTAACTAGGCATGTTAGGGTAATTAGGCAAGTTATTGTATAACGATGGTTTGTTCTGTAGACTATTGAAAAAAATATATATAGCTTAAAGAGGCTAATAACTTTGACCATAAAATGGCTTTTAAAAAAATGCTTTTATTCTTGCTGCAAAAAAAAAAAAAAAAAAAAAAAAAAAAAAAAAAAAAGACTTTCTCCAGAAGAAAAAATATTATCAGACATACTGTGAAAAATTCCTTGCCATAATAAACTTGGGATTTGGGAATTATTTAAGAAAATTATTTGGGAAAAAAAATCAAAGGAGGTTTAATAATTCTGATTTCAACTGTAAGTAATTAGTAGTAGTGAAGAACACTTAAAATAAAGTGGAACCAAAGCAAGAATGCCAAAAAAAAAGAATAATAAAGAAGAAGAAGAAGAAGAAGAAGAAGAAGAAGAAGAAAAAGAAGAAGAAGAAGGACCACAGTGAATTTTTTCAGGTAGAGTAGAAAACATCATAAAGAGTGTTAGTAATATTTAATGTAATGAGTACTGAGTACTGACAAAAAAGGGAACTTTAGATGATTCTTTGGAATGATTGACAACTCATACACAAGCAATCATAATCAGCAAAAAAAGCAAATATATATGAGCGCTATGATGACTAGTCCTAGTTGGTCAAATATTACAAGTGTTATAGAGAACAGAATATAAGACTAAAAGAATATAAAGGGTCTAGAAAGTGTCTCTTCCTGAACTTGATCTCTAAGGTGGCCTCCTCAAACAAAGCTCCGCTCACACGCTGAATCTCTTTTTTTTCCCCTGTTGCTTATTTACTCAGGAAGCAGCCGATGCCACACCTCGTCAATCTACCTCTTGGAGGAATGTATGTATTTACGGTCAACAGTATGACGTACATCTTTAACTATCAGCCTCACTTCAGGGGATCTTTCAAGCGCCATTGACATTGACATACATGCTAAGCCCAACAAAGTAGCGCAGAGCTTACTCTTTCCTGCATGTATAATCCAGTAATTTCTTGCTCCTTTTTTCTTGTGTACAATTGCATGTCTAGACTGAGCTTCTTTCTGTTGTTGCCTCCAACAAAGCTCTGGGAAAACTTGAAACTCGCCTTCTCATGCCTTGCTTCCCCCCTTCAGCTACACATCTGTAGCCAGATATTAGAGTAAACGTCTGGCTGCGCCCACGCAAACATACAGTCACACAGCGGACCACCAATCCGCATCTCCAGCCCCCTGAACACTGCAAGACCACCACACACTGACCTTGATCTGAGCGAAGCTGTTGTTGACCAGCAGTCTGCTTTTTCAGGAGTTCTGTGAAGAGATAAAACCCCTGTTAGATTTGTTAATTGACAAAAAACAAAACAAAAAACAATGGTCGTAAACTAAAATAAAATGCAGTTTTTAACTTTTTTAAAGCATGGATTGAGTAATGGATAATGTACCAAAACATATAATGTAAAATACAAATAACATAAATGTAAAATTAATTAATTAATTAAAATTAATTACTATAATATAGTTTATAATATAGCCCATTTATTTATTTTTTTATGTGGAGTGAGGAATAAAATTTACAATTTTATTTTTGTAAAGTGTTTTAATGGGAAAATTAAATCTGTACTGTATATGGTTTACAGTAAAATGAATCGATAAAACTAAACTAAACTAAACTAAACTAAAATCAAACCAATACCAAATCAAACCAAACCACAACACAACACAACACAAAACAAAAAACAAACTAAACTCAAACCCAAACTAGACTAAACTAAACCCAAACCCAATCCCAAACTAGACTAAACTAAACTAAAACCAAACTAAACTAAATTAAAACTAAAACTAATCTAAACTAAGCTAAACTAAACCAAACCAAAAAAACCAAACCCTAAACTAAGCTAAACCAAACTAAACTAAACTAAACTAAACTAAACTAAGCTAAACCAAACTAAACTAAACTAAACTAAACTAAACTAAACTAAACTAAACTAAACTAAACTAAACTAAACTAAACTAAAACTAATCTAAACTAAGCTAAACTAAACCAAACCAAACCAAAAGCAAAAAAAAAACCTAAACTAAGCTAAACTAAACTAAACTAAAACTAATCTAAACCAAGCTAAACCAAACCAAAAGCAAAAAAGAAAACCTAAACTAAGCTAAACCAAACCAAACTAAAGTAAACTAAACTAAACACCAAACCAAACCTAAACTAAACTAAACTAAACTAAACTAAACTAAACTAAACTAAACTAAACTAAACTAAACTAAACTAAACTAAACTAAACTAAAACCAAACTAAACTAAACTAAACTAAACTAAACTAAACTAAACTAAACTAAACTAAACTAAACTAAACTAAACTAAAAACCAAACCAAACCAAACCAAAACAAAACAAAACAAAACAAAACTAAACTAAACTAAAACCTAAACTAAACTAAACTAAACTAAACTAAACTAAAACCAAACTAAACTAAACTAAACTAAACTAAACTAAACTAAACTAAACTAAACTAAACTAAACTAAATTAAACTAAACTAAACTAAACTAAACTAAACTAAAAACCAAACTAAAACAAAACAAAACTAAACTAAACTAAACTAAAACCTAAACTAAACTAAACTAAACTAAACTAAACTAAACTAAACTAAAACCAAACTAAACTAAACTAAACTAAACTAAACTAAACTAAACTAAACTAAACTAAACTAAACTAAACTTAAACCAAAACTAATCTAAACTAAGCTAAACCAAACCAAAAGCAAAAAAAAAAAAAACTAACCAAACCCTAAACTAAGCTAAACTAAACTAAACTAAAGCAAAACCAAAGCTAAGACTAATTTAAACTAAACGAGGACTGCAGCAGTAAACACTAAATAATTTAGTCTCATTTTAAATATTTTCATGTCTAATGTAAAAAAAATGCACAACAACTTGGTAAAAAAATGTACTGAAATTATAACCCTGTGGTTGAGTTGTAACAACCTTCTTTTATAGAGCAATGATAAAAAGGGCTAGTGAATGGTCACTTTCCCCCTTCTTTAATCAAGAAGAATTTTCCCATGAAATCCATGTAAAACAGCAACAGGTGAGTGAGTTGTGGGAATCCTCCAGGAGCACAGTCACCCCGCAGGCCTGTAACCATCAATATCCTGCTGGACCTTCATCCAGACACACAAACACTAGACAAACCCCTCCTGCTCACTATAACACCCACACCCACACCATCCTGTGCATACAGAACAGTCTAATATAATAAAGATTCATATCCATGACACTGATGACAACGACACCTTCAGATCCATTCATTCATTGCTGAATTACTCCTGACAGCCCCTATTGATTAAACGCTTCACTGTTTGCTGTATAGATCTAAACGTAATTAAAATAGTGATAATATGTCACATATTATTGTAAAATTAAAGGTCAAGTAGGAGACAAATATGTCATCTCTTGAAATTGGCAGATTAATTAAAGAGCAGCTTTCAACTTTGTGTGTGTGTGTGTTTTCTCTTTTTTCCTCCTGAATCTCTGCAGTTGACACGTCACCTAGCGTTTTACTTCATTTTATTTCACTTGCTATTTGGTATAAATTAAAATCAATCAGTCAGTGTTAATGCTAAGCCTACCTAAAAATGTTCAAGTGTTCATTTTAAAAGCAAGTTGGTAAAGAGTGTTTTAGTCTGTTTAGCCATATGTGTTATTTTATTCTAGATTTAATCTTCAATTAATAAAAGCTTTAGCTGAATAAAGCCTAACAACATTAGTGTAAATATATTTAGTTATTTAACACTTTTTCTCTAATAAAATCTTACCTCATATAAAGTTATATAGATTAACCTGTTAATGTCAATGATGGTAAAGGTCCCGTGAAATGCATAGAAAAGTGCAATTTTATTCAATGTTTCGCGTCATCTCAACTGAAAAATAAAGAGAGAGGGTGGGACAGAGAAGCTCCTCCCCTCTAAAAAACGGCCGATAGCGTTTCGTTTTAATCACGCCTCTGCCATGAGAGTGGTTGAGATCAAAAGCATCAAATGAAAAGCAACTGAGAAGCATCTTAAAGGGGGCAGGACATGTCAGACAATAGAGAGCATTTGATTGGTCAAGATTTGATGCAAACCCGAAGTATGAAGTGATGTGAAAAAAAAAAACTGTTTAACGGAAGTGACAAACTGCAAGCTTTGTATGTTTATATCGCTTTTATAGTTTCTAAATGCGAATACTGTCACTGTTTTGGAGCCCACTAACTAATATTCTCCTATATACTAATATTCCATCCATCCATCCATCCATCCATCCATCTAACTAAAGAAACTGACATCTATTTTTTTATTTATTATTTTATAGGACCTTTAACATTTCATACTGTACCTTTAGTAATGTTAAAATAAAATAATTTCTTATAAAAACAAAACATTAATCTTATATTGAAAAAAAATTACATCAGCAATTTCACTGATCACAGTTTTGTTGTTTGGAAATTTAATTTAATTTGATTTGATATGAAGGTTTATTATTGTGCTCAGAAATGTAATTAAACTGATTTCCAACATTTTTTTTTGTCTTCTGCAAAATGGTCTCATATTACATTTTGACATAAATAAAAGGGTCAATTTTTTGCTGCTCAAATTAAAGGCACATTTTGCCAAACACCAGTGATGTTTGAAAGCTCCAAAACAAACACAACCCTAATCCAACAATAATTTTGCTATACTTTTTTGCCATCTCTGCTATAGTTAGACACGCCTGTAACTGCTGATTGGCTGAAAATATGTTTTGAGCTCGGTCAAGCACTTAGCAAACACCAATTAAGATACACAGATCCAATATACTAACACACACTAGGGCTGCATGATTGGTTATGGAAAACGATCATATTCACAATTATTTTGCTTAGTATTGTCACCATGATTATTTAAAACAATTATGAGGGTGCCATATGCACAAAACCTTTTTTTTGATTTATTCATTCATTCACTAATTGTCCTTTGGCGTAATCCCTTATTTATCAGTGATCACCAACTATTCCAGCATACTGTATGTTTTACACAGCAGATGCCCTTCCAGCTGCAACCCACACAGACACGCCAACTGACCCAGCCTGGGCTTGAACCAGCAACTTTCTTGCTGTGAGGTCAACAGTTCTAACCACTAAGCCACCGTGCCACCCTGATTTATTCATATTGAACATTAAAAAAAAACTTTCAGTAAAAACAACTAAAGCAAAACAAAGTAATAAAACAAAAAGTCCTCAAAATTATAGAAGATCATTTTAAAAACATCCATTAACTGTTTTATTTAAAGTATAAATTATATATATATATATATATATATATATATATATATATATATATATATATATATATATATATATATATATATATATATATATATATATATATATATATATATATATATATATATATATATTTCTTTTTTTTTTTTTACTCATAAAGGATTAAACTCCTCTGCTAGTGTGTAAATGAACATTTTTGCGTGAACTGTCCCTTTAAGGTGAACCTCTTAAGACAAATACCCTCACTGTTTTTCCACCCTCTGTCCGGCAGCTGGTCTCCCTGAAGGACAGACGCTTGCGATGGACAATGAGCCTGCAGAGGCGCCGCACTGTGCCACTGGGAACAGCTTCGCAATGGGAATGAAAAATCTTTAATCTAGAATCACAGCTGTCCTCCCCTTGTTACTGAAGAGCCGCACCAGCATTCAGCTCCCCTCCCCATCCATGTCAACTCAAAGCCAATGGCTCCCAATGGTACCGTTGCGTCCTGATAAAATGGGAACTTTCACACAAATAGTTTATGTGAGTTCCTCTCATAAATCGAGGCCTGCGCTTTCTCTCCTATCAATAAAACCCTAGTGTTCAAGGGCTGCTCGACACAGCCATTCGCTATGGTGTCATTTAATAGGAATCAAAAAGAGATTCTTCTTTTTATGTCTGACTTTATGAAGTTCCTTTTATATGCACACAGGAGTGTACAGCCTTTCAAAATGCCTTATTATTTTGTTTTGCTCAAGGTAATGCATGAAGAACTCGAACAAAATGAAGATTCTTTTGGAGTGATAAACACTTATACGGGTCAAAGACAAACCCACTAAAATGTCATTACTAGTTCATAAACTAAAAAATCTCAGGTGTGTTAAGAACAACAACCATTTGATGAAATGCTAACACCAAAATACAAATTACAAGACATTTATTATAAATTAAACTCACTACGCATCTCAGTATAAACTCACCGGCCACTTTATTAGGTACACCTGTCCAACCACTCATTAACGCAAATTTCTAATCAGCTAATCACATGGCAGCAACTCAAAGCATTTAGGCATATAGACATGGTCAAGACAGTTCAAGCTGAGCATCAGAATGGGGAAGAAAGGTGATTTAAGTGACTTTGAACTCAGATAGGCTGGTCTGAGTATTTCAGAAACTGCTGCTCTACTGGAATTTTCACGCACAACCATCTCTAGGGTTTACAGAGAATGGTCTGAAAAAGAGAAAATATCCAGTGAGCGGCAGCTCTGTGGGCGCAAATGCCTTGTTGATGCCAGAGGTCAAGGGAGAATGGCCAGACTGGTTGGAGCTGATAGAAGGGCAACAGTAACTCAAATAACCACTCGTTACAACCGAGGTATCCAGAAGAGCATCTCTGAATGCACAACACGTCAAACTTTGAAGCCGAAAGGGTACAGCTGCAGAATACCACTCCAGGCATCTATTCCACAAAGGATTAAGGCAGTTCTGAAGGCAAACGGTGGTCCAACCCGATACGACTAATTTGTACCTAATAAAGTGGCAGGTGAGTGTTTATTTTAATGAGTGCAGGTCAAAATATGTATGTTGGTTCATTTAGAGTACAAAATATATATTAAACAGAATAATTCATTCATAAAACATTATTTCACCCAATCTAAAACATCTTATTTTCATAAAATGTATTTGAAAGATTAAAGCAGACATTTATTGCATTTAAAATACTGTTTATAATATTCATTAAATTTTCTTCAGCTTATTTATCAGGGGTTGCCACAGCGGAATGAACCGCCAACTACTTAAGCGCATGTGTTATGCGGCACATGCCCTTTCAGCCACAACCCAGCACTGTGAAACACACACACTTATTCACACAAACTCATACACTTCGGCCAATTTAGTTCATCCAATTCACTTATACCACATATGTCTTTGGACTGTGGAGGAAACTGGAACACCCGGAGGAAACACATGCCAACATGGGGAGAACATGCAAACTCCACACAGAAATGCCAACTGGCCCAGCCGGGACTCAAACTAGTGACATTCTTGCTGTGAGACGACTGTCTAAAATGCTTATTTTTGAAATTAAATGGTAGCTCTTTGTTTAGTTTTTTATTGCTATAATTAAATCCAACTTTGCTTTAACACACTCCATCGCACAACGTACTCTGTTTTCTTTTTCATTCTTAACACAGAGTTCTTTCTAAACAATTGAGCCCTGTTGAAAAAGTTTCAAAACAGATGAAACATGAATACTATACATGTAATGACGGAAAGAGAGTATAATTGTAACAGTTTTGGGGTTTCGCTCATTTGTTCAGAAAATGTTTAGCCAAGAGTGCTGACACATTTCCTCACACAAATTTGACATATTAGCAGTCATTTCCCATGACAACTGGACAATTAAACTAGAAGTCTATGATGGCAGATGTTTCGTTCATAACACTTCTGATGTATTTTGTAATGGTGGTGATGAATGAAGTTTTATACAATCTGAATACTTCTATTTTACAACCCTAACATACTGTAAATCAGCATAGAACACAAACACATCTTAATATTGTGTTGGACGAGTTATAATAATAGTGACATCAGACTTAATATACGGCTATTTCCAAGACAAAGCTGGTTCAAACTAATAACAAAAACTACAATGGTATCTTATGTATTACTCTGTTATTGCTGGTTCCACTATGCTTTTAAGCAAACGTAGAAGAAGAAAAAGCGGGGGAAAACTGAGTAATGAAACAGAGCTGAAAGTGTGGTCATTTATAATGTGCGGTTTCATCTTTTGAGCAGCGGTACCACCACCACTGTGAAAACCAGACCTATAATCAACACCAGCCTTGTGCCAGGGGGATTTTACTCAAGTGTTCTCACATTTGTACCAGTGGGGAAAAACTTCCCTATAGCAGGCCTGCAGATGTCTATCACCATTTCATATTGACAAAATATCTCAAACACATATTCACCTTTTCCAGAAGTGACTACTGTTTAATAATAACAGTTTGGGGGAACTTCCATAAAAACCAACTGAAGCAAATCACTTTATGTAATAAGGTCACGCTACAAATAATTCAAATCCATTGTGAAAACTGAGAGGTATGTTCGGCATTGTATTTTAGTTTTATCTATCACAAAAAAATAGCTACTAGTATTTTAATATGACATTAGTATCACAAGCATATCTATAGTCAATTTCTTTCTCTGTTTTGTTCCTCCATATTATTTTCTCTTGGTATTTCCTATAGTACAGTAATAGTCAACTGTTTCAAACATTTCTGTAATATTGCAGAACATTTTGGGGTTATTTTTTCATGGACAGGTGAAAACGACTTGTTAATTCCAATGAGTCTAATGGATGAATTGTGAAGCTAGCTTTTTTTTTTCTCATTGATTACTTGCATAATTCATGAAAAGCATCATGGTGGATTGGAAAAAGGTGGACAATTTACTGCATTTTATATACAAGCACAGATATTCATTGACCAAACTGAACCTTTGACATTGCAGTCTACTTGAGATTTTGGACATTTTGAATAAGGCACTGCTGTGTGCTCAAACATGGAGTTTCCTCTCATGGCAGCTGCTTTGGGACTCATGAACACGTCGAGGCTCGTGCCAGTAGGTCAGAGAGGATGAATTAGGCCTCACTGTTTTCTCTGTTTACTTTGGCATGGTGCTGCATGCAGAAGTCAGTCCCCCCCGATCGTCTGAGGTGCGGTCATGTCCCTGAAATGCAAGCCTTATTAGAGTGATGACCTTTAGAGGACTTATATTCAACAGGTTCTGGACTCTGGTGACATGCTGAGCCAAATTTGATCTCATTCTGTTGGCTTTAAGTCACTTTTTGCTGCATGCAAGTGAATTCTTAAGAGTTCTAGTAGACTTTTTTTAAAGGGTCAGTTGAGTAGATTGAAATATTTGCAAGGTTACTTGAGATATAGAAGTTAATTTTAATAAGGTTTATTCAGCCTTGCGAGGTCTGGTTTGATAAAGAAAACTCTGATGAGAGTTCTCTGATAGTGTGTTTCATTTGAATAAATGTGAACAATGCATTTGTGAGCATCTGAAAATTGGTGTATATCAAACAAGTGGATCAAAAGTTGTTAGAGAAGAACAGTTTTGCAAATTTGTGTTACACAGCCTCTTCCAACCTGTCCTACACCAGACCTACAGTGACCTGCCACATCTTTACATTGTTTTCTATTTGCTGCCGACAGACACTGAATGGTGCTGCCTGTGTGCATACACTCATAGAAAACAATGGTTAGAACTTTAAAAGATGTGGCGTGATGATGTGCCACTTCTTGTCCAGTGTGCGACTTCCACCGATTCTTTGAAATCTACAATGCATCCAGAAAGTATTCATAGTGCTTCACTTTTTCCACGTTATGACATTTTGTTACAGCCTTATTGCAAAATGGATTAAATTAATTTATTTTATCAATAAAGTATTGACCAAAGACTGTGAAAACTTCTGTACATGTGATTTTTCAGGTTTTTTTATTTTTAATAAATTTGCAACAATTAAAAAAAAATCTTTTTTCACATTGTCATTATGGGTTATTGTGTGTAGAATTTTGAGAAAATAAATACATTTAATCTATTTTGAAATGGAGTGGAGGAACTATGACGTCACCTTGTAGGCTAATCGGCTGCTAGCATAAAACTGGTGTCCTCGATAAAATCCCAATTGGATTTTCCCATAGGCTTTTCGAAGACTGCAAATAATAAGCTTTGTGTTCAAACACTGTTCATTACATTTACACGTTTTGTCCAGCCGGATAATCCTCACACCAAAATACAACTTTTGGATCTTAAATGTACAAACATTAGGCTGTAAATGGACTACAGTGCCTTTGAGGCGCTTGTTTGTGACGTCAGCACCACCCTGCTACAGATGACTTTAAGCTTATTTTCAGAAATATGGTCCATGACAAAGATTTAATCTCTCAGTTTATTATATTATGCTCCACACTATATATTATAAACAAATAAATACGCAAATACACATAGACCTACGTGCCTTTTGGATCGTTTTTACGTGGGAAATGCATCTGTTTTGCTTTACGGTTGTTGTAAAAGTTTTAAAACTGTGTGTATAAATGTGACTACATATCATAAGACATATTTAAATAAGTGTATCGCTCACGTACACACAGCCTGCTTACCTTAACAGACGACAGAAAAGAGGCGTGAGAAACAAGTCTATCAAATGCGTGCAAGCTCCATCATGGATCGAGAAAAACATTCAATATTCTTTTTGTCACAAAGTACATCGAAAAGCAACCCATACAGTCAAATATGCACTCATTTTTAAGGAGTGTAAATACTGCAGTTATGTTATTATGTTAAATGTGTTCATGTTAAATGTGTTCAGATGAAGAAAAAAAAAACGCTGAAAAATCACTTGATCACGTTAAAATGACAGTTAATATGTATGTATTTTTACACATTTATTCACACGTTTGCATTACTGAGAGCAGGGAAGAGACAGGCTGCACTGGTAAGCAGTATATTCATAATATCATTTAATTAAAATAAATGATCAACAATAATCTGTCTCAACAGTCTTTATAAGTGAAGGAATTATCTACACACAAAAATACTATAAACTATAAAACACTGTTCATGAAAATACTTAAATAACAGACAAATCCAAATGCTCAACGCAGGCGAGCTGCGTTCCAGACCAGTTCAACTCGATGACGTATAATGTCTCCGACACCGCCTGTAGTCCCATTTAGCAACTTGATAGCAACCGTCTTTTTGAAGAAGGGTCACCGATTTTAAAAAAATCAAGAGTGAGATGTAACTAATGTGTTTTATGTTGTAAAATAAAACGTGAAAGTATCTTGAGTTTGTGTTAGCCACAGACCTTATTTAAGCCATTTAACAGAAATCCCATAGAAAATAACCATTGACTTTGGGACGAGGGAACCGAAATTGCTAAAATGCTTCTGTGTTTTTTGCAAACAACTTGACATCATAGTTCCTCCACTCTATAAGGCTGAGACATAAAAAAAAATGTGGAAAAAGTGAAGCACTATGAATACTTTTCCGGATGCACTGTATCTGTGAGGGATCGAACAGGTGCGGATACATCTGTACAGCTCTGCTACTAAACACACCAGTGTTTTCATGTTGTCATCTTGGTGTTGTTTGAAATGTTGTTCTCTTGTCAGACTTCTGGAAATGAGATATGAATCAATTGCACGTCAAAGGTGGCTCGACATCCTATTGCATATTCACCATAGACCAATGATAGCTCAAAGGTGTTTAGGAGCCAAAACAAACTCTCCTAATAAAGTTTGCTTTGATGAGCTGCCGAAACAAAGTCAAAATTAACTTTTTTTTGCTTTAAATAAACTGTGGTGCAGTTCGACTGAGGGTGTTCACTTGTTGTTCAGTTCTGTTTGGTCATCTGGTCCAGGTGAAAAACAAAGAGATGCATTTGGTCCAGAAGCACTTAGTGCTCACACACTGAAAATTTCAAGACTGAATCTAAAAACGCAAAGCAAAATCAAAACAGCTTTTTATAAAATGTGTAAAAAAAAAAAAAAGCATTGGCAGTTACATTGTTAAACATTGTTTTTTGGTTTATTGGAATAAGTATTGGGGTGGCGGGGTGGCGCAGTAGGTAGCGATGTCGCCTCACAGCAAGAAGGTCGCTGGTTTGAGCCTCGGCTGGGTCAGTTGGCATTTCTGTGTAGAGCATGTTCTTCCTGTGTTCGTGTGGGTTCCTCTGGGTGCTCCAAGTCCAAAGACATGCGCTATAGGTGAAGAATTGGGTACGCTAAAATGTCCGTAGTGTATGTGTGTGAATGACAGTGTCCCAGTGATGGGTTGCAGCTGGAAGGGCATCCGCTGCATAAAACATATGCTGGATAATTTGGCGGTTCATTCCGCTGTGGTGACCCCAGATTAATAAAGGGACTAAGCCAAAAAGAAAATGAATGAATGAATGAATGAATAAGTATGAACGATGCTATCCAAACACTGTTGTGTCAAATAAATGCACCAAATCACTGAAAATGGAGTCTGCTTCCAAATGATCTCATCTATATGACTGCAATGTGTGATCACAGGCATCTAAACAGTAGGGAATCTGTGATCGATCGGGCGAAGATCGGTATCGTCCGATAATCAATGTCTTTTGTGGGTACACATCTCTTTCCCGTGCTAATGTGCTGATCCTCCAACGTGATTACCTCCATGACATTACATGATCATTTTTTAATACATTTTCAGTGCCTATTTGTCTTTTCACTGCAGTTATTTAATGTCTAATTCTAAAAATTCATGTTTAACACTAGATTTAGACACTGTTTAAAGCTAAAGAACGTTGAATAAAAATTTGGTGGTGAAAAATGTTTTTTAAGAAATTTAAGAGCAGTTAAAAGAGACCGGTCAACTTTGACCAGAAACACTAAAGTAAGGGGCAGGAGGTGAAAAACAACAGGAGGGTTAAAAACAAGTGACAGAAATCATAGTTTGTCTATGTAAAACAAGTTTATAAGCTCTTCACACGACACACGTATACAGCTGGCAAATTCAAGACCGATCACAATATTGTTTTAGAACCTTTCTAATAGTTCTCACACAAAATACATTTCAAGAGTTCCCACTTAGATATGCTTGGCGTATAAAGCAGGTTTGGCATGCTGTCCCGGGAGAGAACCCTGAGCTCGGAGATATTTTAGCCCAGGGCTCCCGCCCGGTCGATAAGCATATCAGGAGATCCGAGATCAGGTAGGTCTCGAGAGCTCCCCCTTCAGAAAAGGGAGGAAAAGGAGGAGATGGGGTGGAAGGGGGGATTCTTCCAAACAAAGATAGAACAGTAGGGAGAAAATGATCCATTTATAGTAAACTAGGATCACTCTGATTGGATTATTACTGATTACAGATGAGTGGCCAGATGTGCTCAATCATATCTTGTGCTCCTCTCGAAATTAGTTTATGAAACTTCACTTCATAAAAAAAACGTGTTCTTTCTTTTCAATCTTTAGGTTCAATCTTAATGTCAACGTGAATGCCAAGTGAATCAGGATCAAATGCATCATATACTAAACTAACCCAGGGAACTAGATTACAAGTATGCATAACACAATTATTTATCTGAACTTTTAGGATTCACATGATTAATAACACTATTTTTCATATTAGATTGGTGAGCTAGAAACAGTAACCAAACTATTTATTTATTTGGACAGGTTTTTCATTTTTGGACAAACCATCCCTTCAAATACTTCTTCGACATGTCATATGTCTTTGCAGTAAAAGTTCTAAAATCCCTAAACTTATTTACAGGTTTAAATTACATTTTAATCACATATTTTCAATGTGGTTGCAAACGTTTGGACGGTGCATTGACCAAACAGCCAAATCAGTGCATGTGATCTGAAAGTTATACCTCTGACATTTCTCAGAGAAAGATGCATGTGTGTCTGACTGCTGTGATTATGAAACGCTGTCTAAGAGTGCAAAAATAAGACTTAAGGGGATTAAATTACATGACACAGAGCTCAGAGAATTTACGTCTGCTGAATCACTCTGATCACCAGTGTATAGTACGTTGCCGGGTTTGAGTTACAGCAGAACATGTGGTATTTGTTTTGAACATCAATTAATATTGATGATCCATCTCTGCATGCTCCAAGCAGCTATTTTTAAGATTTCAATTTAGAAGCAGTTTCATCTTTTCTGTCTGAGACAAAGCATAATTGTTGCTTCTGCAATGTTACACTGGTTATCGTGTTTTTCTCATAAAAACACACAAACAAAAACACTGTAGTATCTTCCAACATGGTCAAAACCTTTATTTGGCCAGGTTTATTATATATTTACTATATACTGTATTATACAGTTGCAGTGTTCAGATGAGTTTTATTATATTTTGATTCATTTTTTATTTTTGATTCATTTGCTTATTTTACCTAAATAAAATATGATCATGCCTTGATTGTTAATTATTTAATTAGGACAGTAAGGTATGACTTTGCTCAAACAAAAGTCTTTTCACTTAATAGAAATAATGTATAGTATAGAATATAAAGTCATGCTGCTGTGGAAAAAGAATTAATATTGTTTATGACTCCCATAAGCTTGGAGGACTGCATCCATACATCTCTGCAATGTCTCAAATAACTTATTAATAAAGTCATCTGGAATGGCAAAGAAAGCGTTATTGCAGGAATCCCAGAGTTCAAGATTCTTTGGATTCATCTTCAATGCCTTCTCCTTCATCTTACCCCAAACATGATCAATAATACTCATATCTGGTGACTGGGTTGGCCAATCCTGGAGCACCTTGACCTCCTTTGCTTTCAGGAACTTTGATGTGGAGGCTGAAGTGTGAGAAGGAGCGCTATCCTGCTGAAGAATCTGCCCTCTTCTGTGATTTATAATGTAATGGTCAGCACAAATGTCTTGATACCTCAGGCTGTTGATGTTACCATCTACCATGCAGATCTCTTGCACACCCCAATACTAAATGTAACCCCAAACTATGATATTTTCTTCACCAAACTTGACTGATTTCTATGAGAATCTTGGGACATGCGTGTTCCAAATCTTATGCAATATTTGTGATGATTGGGATGCAGTTCAATAGATGATTCTTCAGAAAAATCTACCTTCTGCCACTTTTCCAAATGATCAACTAGAAGTAGAGCTATTATTATATAGAGAGCTGTATATATAGAGAGCTGTATATATAGAGAGCTGTATATATAGAGAGCTGTATATATATATATATATATATATATATATATATATATATATATATATATATATATATATATATATATATATATATATATATATATATATATATATATATATATATTTTTTTTTTTTTTTTCCTACAAATAATTCTTTTGTATATTTTTGAAAATGTATTAAATGCATATTCAAAAGTATTTCAAATATATTTTGGGTAATTGTTTTCTAGCGTTTGAAGGACAGAAGTCAAGTTATTATTTGTCGGTCCTAAAACTTGAAAGGGTGACAAGACTTTTGTCAGGTAGTACACTAAAATATACATTAAAGTATATTTGTTTTTTTAGCATGTGTTTTTAGCTAATTTACTCAACAATGCATAAGTACCTTGAAGGAATAATTCACCCCAAAATTTACATTTGATGTTAATTTACTTCTTTTTACTAATTAGCTAATTAACTAATAACTAATTAAGCTAATTTACTTCTAATTTATTAATTTACTTAAGATTTACTTTAGTTCACTCAAAGTAGGTGATTTTGTGTTTTTCTGTCCTTCAGATCACTTTCTTTTTTTAAATGCCCAGTTGCATAAATCACATTTTCTTTTAACTATAAAGTTTGTGTGTGTTAAAATGATCAAGTTTCTAAAATTAGCTGAAAACTTACAAACTGCACTGAAAAATGCTGCACAAAGAAGCTTGACAATCCTCCCATGCGAACGCTACAAACACATTCAGGAGAATGTGGCGAAGTCAAGCACAAGTCATAAAATTGTATTGTCTGATCATAATAAATTAAGGCAGAGGACAGAGGACGACCCAGGGAAAAATGAGGAGGCTTCCCAAGAGACAGGCAGTTCAGGCAAGACGAGTGCAGTGTGTTGAAGCCGCACAAACCACACTACTCAATCAGACCTGAGCGAGAGGCAACGGGTCATGCATAAGAAAAATCGAAAGAATTAAAGCGGCAGCAGTGAAAGTGTCCCAGAGAGTGTGTACGTGCGTTTGTGAAAGCGCTGAGGACTATATTACCCCTGGGTTGTGTGAAGGGGTGTAAATCACGAGGTCCAAGCGCACTGTAATGGGCCCTTTGGGTCAGTCTGTTGGCCCTTTAAACAGCTAAAAGAGATGGACGTTGGAGAGAATATACTGCTGAGACTGATGAAAGAGAAAGAGAGAGAGCAGAAGAAAAAACAAAAACAGGTGAGCTGAATCAGTTTGTTCTGAAAGACTCAAAGGGTTGAGATAAAATATAAGTGTTAAAATGATTCCTTGTTGCTTCAGAGGCCAGTTTGGAGGGAATAAAATAGTCAGAGGTTTCTATGAAATGTTAGTATGCGTCTCCAAGCTCTATAATCATCAGTTATGTGCTTTATAAATTGCATATAGGTGTCAATAGCCACAGGCTTTCACATTTATTGGTATAAAACAGCAAATCTGACATATTTGAAATGGTCTATAACCTTGCAAGCACTAACATACTAAGATCCACATATGGATATTAGTACTAACATACTAATATCCACATACCTGAATTTAAATAGTAACAGTTCTTGCCCCAGTAAGCTACAAACACAAATTAGGTATCATTGGAAAGAACACACTTTGGGCTTGGGTATTGTGTTCAACATTTGTTATTCCATTTACAAACACAGGAAAACATTAATGTAATGTCCTGGAAAAAATATGCCCTGAAAGCCAAGTCTTTCATGAGTTTATATTTCAAATTTGATAAAGATATTGTAGCATGCAAAAGATTTCTGTAAAAAGTTTTCCGAGACTATATCGGTGTCCTTCTTTCCCTAACTGTCAGAGGCATTTTCTCAAAAATGATCTTCCCAAACTAAAACAATACATGTATCTTTGGAAAGAAGACATGTTGGGCTTTATTATCCATCATCTAGAGTTTATAATGCTCAAAATGAAAAAAGTTAAAGACGCTTATGTAATTAAAAAATATTGCACCACACTAAACATTTTATTAATTCAGAAACAAATATATGAAATTAGTCCTGGTGCAATACAGAAAAGGTCAAAAGCCACACATCTCCTGAGTATATGTTGTGAATTTCATGGCAATATCATACTAAATGAAATTTCTGGAATTATTTTCTGAGACAATGTCTTGTGAATGAACTACCAACTTATCCAGCACGTTTTTACGCAGCGGATGCCCTTCCAGCCACAACCCATTTCAGGGAAACATCCATACACACTCATACACTAAGGACAATTTAGCCTACTCAATTCACCTGTACCACATGTCTTTGAACTGTGGGGGAAACCGGAGCACAGAGAGGAAACCCACATAAACGCAGAACATGCAAACTCCACACAGAAATGGCAACTGACCCAGCCGAGGCTCGAACCAGTGACCTTCTTGCTGTGTGGCGACAGCACTACCTACTGCGCCACTGCGTCGCATATATATATACACACACACTTTTCTGCACTGTTGAGATGAACTACTTTATTTCCTGCAATTAAAACTGATTTCTGAAAACAACAACACCAATAAGTTCATCTAATCTATTATAAATATGTTGTTTAGATTTAGTTTCTTAATTTTGGTCATATATGAGCAGATTTCTCAGTGCCGTTGAAGGTGAGGTGACAGCCAAGCAAGTGCAAATCATTAGCATTAGCATCAGCAGGCTGGATCACATCTTCCTCGTTCTCCTCTTCCTGTAACCTCCGAGGTGGAGAAGAAAATGAAGGAGGATTAGCAGAAATCTGAATCATCCAAATTACTCTAAATGACTTCTTCCAGAAGCCACAGCCGACGGGTGGCATGTTTAAGATGACATTTCAGTTGTAGAGGTAATTTGCATTCTATTTGACTCCGAATGGCATGCCGATATTAAGGATTCCGCCTGCATTTTTTTGATTCACTCAGTTCAAAGATACACGCTAAGCAGCAGGGCTTAATCAAGGAAAGCACGACTCCTGTCAATCTAAGACAAAAGACATGGAGCTTCTCTAAGCCTCCGAGGCATCGTGTCCTGTCCACTCCTGACACAGAGCAAATCTCCACTGCATCAATTCATCTTATTAAACAAAGATCTCAAACCGAACACATGTATCGGTAATATCGCTGGCGAAATTAAAAGAAAGCACGGGTGGGAGGGAGGGTAAAAAGGAAGCAGGAGAAAAAAGATTATGTTCAGGTTATTACATGCGGCTGCACATCACGAGGTGGGAGGCTGCTGTGATCCTGTTGCTAAGATACTTGGCTAATACCACAGAAACAAGCCCATATTGCTAATCTAGAGGAATCCATGCATGCCTCCACATATTTTGGTGGCTCGAGCTCGGACTCCATTACATGTCGTCAGTCCCTCACCTAGAGTCTATGGTGTCTCCCTTTTTATCTCCATAAGCCCCCCAAGATCTGAAAGAAATATAGAAATGTGACACACTTTTGCCGCTATATTTGGTGGCTGTGGGCAATTTAAAAAGGATTACACTTTGGGAGAAGGTTCTGTGGAAGTGGAAAACATGTGCATCCTGCTATAAGAGTGCTTCAAAAGAATGTAGATCTGAAAATACGATATAAAAACATCTTTTGGGGTGCTCGCCATAGAATGAAAGCATGACTTGTGTCACATGTCTTTGAAAATGTGAATATTAGAGATTACGTGCATAATGTTGAGCTTTTGGTTTTACACTCAAATCAATTTGGATAATAACTTCAATAAAAATTCATTCATTTATTTATTTAATTTTCGGCTTGGTCCCTTTTTTAATCTGGAGTCACCACAGTGGAATGAACCGCCAACATATCCAGCATATGTTTTACGCAGCGGATGCCATTCCAGCTGCAACCCATCACTGGGAAACACCCATACACTCATTCACACACATACACTACTGACAATTTAGCCTACCCAATTCACCCATAGCACATGTCTTTGGACTGTGGGGGAAACCAGAGCACCTAGAGGAAACCCACACGGACACAGGGAGAACATGCAAACTCCACACAGTAATGCCAACTGACCCAGTCGAGGCTTGAACCAGCAACCTTCTTGCTATGAGGCGATATTTCTACCCAATGCGCCACCGTGTCACCCTTCAATAAAAATATTGTTGAGAAAAATTTATTGAAAAAAAGGCAGCGATCTCAAGAGATCAATCTGATTCTTCTTTAAACTCATTAAAAATGTTGACCCTTGATGACCCTTTATGACCCTTTATGAACCATTTAACCTGGGCCTACTGCCTATACAATACCCACACTGACCACTCATATGCTGTTATTGGACTTCTGTTTTACTGAAATTGATGATGTATATGAGCAATTCCATGCAAATGTCAAACATGCCATGAAAAAAATTAAGTTTTCGCCAAAATAGCAAAACTAGGTAGGTTTGTATTTTACAGTGCTTTAAAATACTCAAAAATGTCTCTGTCAATGTTTTCAAACAACTATATTTGATTTACCAAAGTCACACAAGTGGTAATTACACATCCGTCACATCCATAACAGAGAGATGTCACATCCATAACGAAGCTTCTTCCTTATAAATGCTAAAACATAAAATCAAATAAAATCAATCATGTTTGTTCTATAGAGAGCCAACTCTTATCCTTTTGATTAGCATCGTTTCTTTTGGGTTGTACAGTTTAATTCACATAATTTCTACATGTATGTTGTTTAGTGTAAACTTGCAGACTTTATTTGTCACATCAATAATGTGTGCTTATTTTCCTCATTTAAAATATAAAAACTGTTTACAGCTTGATATTTTTCTGCTCCCACAACTCTGTGGCTAGTTGTTTTGAAAAATATAGAGATGTTTCAATATAATGTTAACATATACTTCCTCTGTCAATTTATGTTTTGAGATTTTACTGCAAATGTCACATCCATAACGCTGGAATTGCTCATATGTTTTTACATTTGTATACTCTGATGCTATTTCATGCTGGATAATCCTTCTGTTAATTTTGCTGATTGTTACAGTATATTCATTTATTTATTTTATTTTCGGTTAGTCCCTTTATTAATCTGAGCTCGCCACAGCAGAATGAACTGCCAACTTATCCAGCGTATGTTTTTTACGCAGCGGATGTCCTTCCAGCCGCAACCCAACACTTGAAAACACCCATACACACTCCCTCACACACATACACTACGGCCAATTTACCTTATTCAATTCACCTCTCCTGCATGTCTTTGGACTGTGGGGGAAACCGGAGCACCTGTAGGAAACTGACGCGAACACGGGGAGAACATGCAAACTCCCCACAGAAATGCCAACTGATCTTGAAATGCCAGGTGATCATGCTAACCACTGCGCCACTATGATGCTGATTGTTATATTGTAAAACGATAAATGAATAATAAAAAAATGCAGCTTTGGGAGTTTTGCAAGAAAACAATACACACATATAATGCAAATCTATGGTTGCCGGGACTCTGAGAGAGACATTCAGACACAACCAACTGAAGACCTGCACTTACTGATGATACTTTGAAGTGATTTGAAGCAAATGCAATCCAAAAAATTAAGAAAAATAAACCTGTAACCCAAAGTATTAGGCAAATAGGGAAAATCACTCTCTTTTACACCAGTTGTATCTTCATTTTGAGTCTAAGTGAAATTGGACATGTCTGAAATTTTGTTTTGATTAAGTAGCTTGTGGATTTGTGCTTGAAATTTAAAATATTTTGGAACAGTAAACATGTCCGGCTAAATTATTCAAATAAGTCATTGACTTCTGCTGTCTTCATTAGTTTCAAAAACACAGATTTCTTTACGTCTTAAAAAGGCATCATCGGATATCTTTCTCTGCTTTGGATTCAAAGTAAAGCTACTGCACTGTTCAGGTCTATAGTTTGTCTATGTTAGTGATAATTAACGGCTTGCCGTGCGTTAAAGGTGGTCATTTACTAAGGTAGGCCTAAGTTTAACTGCGCAATATTTGTCTGAATTTTTGTCAGTTTTGACATGTTAGATTTTCTAGTCCCTCTACTGAATCAGCAGTGACAGGCCGGCAGACAGACAGAGAGAGAGAGAGCATGTGCATGCTGTTTATACCTGCTAATGTTATTAAGATGTGATTTCATAAATCTGATTACAGGTGGACAAATAAGACATTGCCAGTCTCATTTGGAGTGTGTTTCCAGTCACATTCCCAGTCACACGTTTCTTTTGTCTACTTTCTACCACTTCTCTGATGAAGGAGGATCTGTATATTGGCTTTCTCTAACAATTACCTTTAATACGGCGAAAGCTGGGAAACCTATAGCAGAATTTTTGAAATATATTAAATAAAAAATAATAGCTTTCTAACTTTTATTTAATGTTTACAATGCAAATCCAATTAGATCCACTTATTTAGTAAACAAAGCAAGTTTCTCATATAATATATCTACTAAAATACAGAAAATATTACTTTACAAACTGTAAATCATATGGACCTTTTCATATTAGTCAATAATATTACTGAAATAAAAAAACTGAATAAATATATATTTACACAAGTAAATAACAATCAATGATGGGCTAAAAATCTGCAGAATTCTGTGCGTGCAGATTCCGTGTGGGCCTAATCATGGGTTAATCAGTAGCTTTTGATGTGGAGGGTCTTGTTCTGCTAGAGATACTGTTGCCCTAAAAAACTACATAAAATAGTTGTAAAAAATACAAACAAACAAAAAAAAAAACATATACCATAGGAACGGTATAGCAGAAAATTTTAGCGAGCTTAAAACCTTGACTTTTTTCAAACAACAGTAAGCCTTGAAACCGGTTATCATCCCATGCCTAGTCAGAACTGTCATACTCCTCGAGGAATGTCAACTGCTTGATTACTCTAATTAACTGATTTTTCTTAATCTTAGTTTTTCATAACTTAACTTTAGTCAGAAATAGTCAAAGTCAGGTGTAAAAAATGTGCAGCTGATAGCATGAAGGCCCAGCTCTAGTGAATGTGGATGCTGAGGGTTCTGTTTGAAAGTGAGGAGAGATATTCTGGCTGTCACCTGTGTAATGTCTTAGCAGAAGTCCAGTGGTCTTACAGAGAGAGACGGACACACATGAAGTTCAGTGTTCTGTTCAGAATCATCCCGGCTCAAGGCATTATGTCCTCTAAAGGCACAGGTGAGAAGATATTGAACTGGCTCCAGCCCTCCGTCTGCAACCCCTCTGCCATCTGAACTTACACACACACAAAAACAGAATTCAAAGATCTATCTATCTATATCATTTCAGCCATCCTTCCATCCATCCCTCCACCTATCTATCTATCTATCCATCCATCCATCCATCCATCCATCCATCCATCCATCCATCCATCTATCTATCTATCTATCTATCTATCTATCTATCTATCTATCTATCTATCTATCTATCTATCTATCTATCTATCTATCTCTCATTTCATTCATTTGTCTGTCCATCTCTCCATCCCTCCCCCTACCTATCCATCCATCCATCCATCCATCCATCCATCCATCCACCAACCTTCTAATTTCATTCATTCGTCCGTCCATCTATCCATCCCTCCACCTATCTATCTATCTATCTATCTATCTATCTATCTATCTATCTATCTATCTATCTATCTATCTATCTATCTATCTATCTATCTATCTCTCATTTCATTCATTTGTCTGTCCATCTCTCCATCCCTCCCCCTACCTATCCATCCATCCATCCATCCATCCATCCATCCATCCACCAACCTTCTAATTTCATTCATTCGTCCGTCCATCTATCCATCCCTCCACCTATCTATCTATCTATCTATCTATCTATCTATCTATCTATCTATCTATCTATCTATCTATCTATCTATCTATCTATCTATCTATCTATCTATCTATCTATCTCTCTATCTCTCTATCCATCCATCTCTCTATCCATCCATCTCTCTATCTATCCATCTATCTCTCTATCTATCCATCTATCCATCTCATTTCATTCATTCGTCCGTCCGTCCATCTATCCATCCCTCCACCTACCTATCCATCCATCCATCCATCCATCCATCCATCCATCCATCCATCCACCAACCTTCTAATTTCATTCATTCGTCCGTCCATCTATCCATCCCTCCATCTATCCATCCCTCCACCTATCTATCTATCTATCCCTCCACCTATCTATCTATCTATCTATCTATCTATCTATCTATCTATCTATCTATCTATCTATCTATCTATCTATCTATCTATCTATCTATCTATCTATCTATCTATCTATCCATCCATCTCTCTATCTATCCATCTATCTCTCTATCTATCCATCTATCCATCTCATTTCATTCATTCGTCCGTCCGTCCATCTATCCATCCCTCCACCTACCTATCTATCTATCCATCCATCCATCCAACCATCTATCCATCTATCTACCGTAGGAATCCACCACATCATTTTATCATCCATCGGTCTATCTCTCTATCCATGCTGAGGCTTAATCCACATACACACACACACACGCACGCACACAGGTTTCAGTTTATGTCTTGATATTTTCTTGTAAGTCTTAAACAGCCTCATGAGCCCCTTTGCTCATGTGATTTAATACACCTTTTATAAGTTTAAAATGCATATTATCACCAACTCATCTTTATTCTTTCTACATGTGTGGTAAGTAAGCATCGATATGTGTGTGTTGTGTGTGCATATCCAGTAAATGTTACTGTGAACACTTTCTCCAGCAGGCACATATTGTTATTGCTGCTAAAGAGTAAACAGAGCAGGTTAGATCGATATGAAGGCGAGCGGTAGAGAAGACAAACCCTGCACTTTTTCCTCTCTGCCGCTGCGCTCCTTTCTCCCAGCCTTGTTTACTGGCGATGGGTCTGGCCGCTGATTGTCATCCCTGCGGTAATGGCAATGCGTGCACCAGATCAATAACCATCTGCACCAATCCTCAAGCAATAACATTCAATAGGGAAAATCCATTTACTTTTACTTACCTTTCATTTCTTTCATTTTACCATAAGGACAGCCAGCCTGGGCAGTGGGCTTATCTAGCAGGGCATTTAGCATGGGACACCAAACACCACAAGCACCTTAAGCCTGTCTTTTTTCCTACTCGAAATTGGGGACTGGTTGTGAAAAACAGTGATTTTTTTTTAAAGAGGGAAAAGGGGTAAAGCTATGAATTTATGCTAAGGTTTTTTTTGTTTGTTTGTTTGTTTAAGCGGGAATTTATTTTGACCATGAATATGTAATTATCATAACATAAAATGAGCACCAGAAAATAGTTGAATTAAAAATATATGTATTAAAGTATACAAAAAATGTAAATATACATTATTAGCCCATTTCAATAATTTATTATTATTATTATTATTATTATTATTATTATTATTATTATTATTATTATTATTATTATTATTATTATATTACAACATTCATATGGAGTACAAATAATTCTGAATGAATGAATGAATTAATTCATTAATTAAGTAATATCATTTGAACTATCACCATGCTATGAAAAAAACAAAATAATTTATACATTTCTAATATTTGTATTTTTAATGACATAACTAATATTGACTTAACAATAATAACGTAACAATAATAAGAATAAGAATAAGAATAATAATTATAAAATTAAAGTAATAAAAAATGACATTGTTGTTGTTATTTGTATTTGGTATATAAACATATCTTCTAATAATATGAGGTAGGGTTGGGCAATGTCGACCAATTTGGCATTGTACGATGTCTAATGTGAAATATCGCGATGGATGATGGCATCATCTTCTGAATTAATTATTTATGAATAATTATTTAATTCATAATGAATTAATTATTTGTAGCCTATACCGTTTCAACTACCTGACCCGCATGGTCTTTGTTTTACCCATAACCATATAATAAATAAATAAAGATAAGTTACACACAAATTACCACCTGTCAATCACTTTTTCCATGGGACTCTGGCATGAACAGGCAGAGTGATCTGTGTTATTATAATGACGTTGACAAAATTGGTTGGTAAAAAATGTGCACAACCAACAGGAACCAACCAGCAGTATCTGAGGTTTTCACTAAAATTACCAAGTACAAGCATGAAAACGAAAGATTGGTGACACCACCCTCACTATTTTGCTGCTCTAGGGGGCTGCCTAGGACACCTCTATAGATGCGCCGGCCCTAGCTTAGATGCACGCATACACTGAAGCGCATGACAGAGTGTGTGTGTGTTTGTGTGTGTGTGGTCACGTGATGTGCATTTTCAGCGGTATAGTGTGGAAAGAGGGCTTTTCAGAAATGCTAAGTGAAACGCCAGTGTGGATCGTTTTCGTTCTAAAATGCCATTTTAAAACTAAGATGTACTAGTGTAAACGGGGAATGTTTGTATTTTTCGCGAGCGGGTAGCTACTGCAATGGGGGAGGGGCGGAGGATTGCGATCAGTCATCGCCAAAGGACAATGGAATCTTCTGTCGACTCAACCCTAATATAAGGAATGTTTTTTAAAAATCAAATATCTTGTATGACATTTTAAATGTACATTTTGAACTTAAACATCACAATAAATCAATTAAATAATGACATTTATTATTATTATTACAAAATAAATAAATAGAAAGGCATTGTAAGCAAGTCAAATTTAGTTCAATACAGTATGTCTTCCACCATCACTCTCCAGAAATTGGACTATGTGTGTGTCTCTGTTTCATTACAATGAA
Organism: Danio aesculapii; assembly: GCF_903798145.1. Classification (NCBI taxonomy): domain Eukaryota; kingdom Metazoa; phylum Chordata; class Actinopteri; order Cypriniformes; family Danionidae; genus Danio; species Danio aesculapii. The sequence continues at coordinate 38,213,225 of NC_079448.1, forward strand.
TCTGGCTGGCCTCCCAATAACCCTGCTTCCATAGTCTAAGTCCACCTCCCCATCACCACATCAGCAGCCAAATCTCCATGCCAAAAAAAAAAACAATACCAAGCCAGATCCACTATAAAAGACAACTAGAGCAATGACTCAATGGTCTACTTCTAAGAACAGACAAACCATACACACAAACACCAACAGACTTGTGAGTGTGTTTATTTGGAGCTATGCTTATTTATGAATCTGAATGGTTTATATTTGGCTCTCAGTCATTGTGAACAAGTGGCGCCTTTTGATTCATATTTATAAGGTATTTTTTGCTGAAGCGCGTGCCTGAAAAGTGTCATCTGCATCATCTTGTGGAAATGAATACAGTTGAGCAAACAATATCCCACCCATACAACTATTTTTAAAGCAACACATATTTACGTTTAAGTTAAACAAAACATGAGTATCTTGATTTCAAGGATTTTGTAAGGAAACTTTATAAGGGATTTGCAAAAATAAATGGGTTAAAGGACACATACTGTATGTCATATGCAAGTGCACTTGTGGCATGTGTAACTCACTGGCCACTTTATTAGGCACATCTGTTTAACTGCTTGTTAATGCAAATAAGTGGAAAAAACAATAATGGGTTAAAGAACACATACTGTGTGTCATATGCAAATAAGCACATGTGGTCAGAACACAAACAAGTCGCAGGGAATGAAGTATTAAGCATTTCTCCCAAAGAAAAGCCCGTCTCAGCAAAGTGCTAGCAGGAATCTGTAGCTCCACTGACACTCCGCCTCTTTGCCCTTGTTTGGTTACCCCCGATAGGTGTAATGACGTGAACAAAATGTAGATGGTTGGCCACGCCTACTTGTAGTTTCATTTGCACTCTAGAAACCTATAGGAGACGTCACGGATACTTCGTCCATATCTTTTACAGTATATGGTTTCTACAGCATAAGCTTCTACATCAGAGAGCTCAAAACATCAAACATGGTTTCTTGAACATGATGTTGAGTCCACCATACTAATGTGGATCCAAAGTCTCCAGATCTCAATCCAATGGAGAACCTTAGATATAACGGGAGATTTGCATCATATTTGTGCAGCCAACAAATCTGCAGCAACTATAATGCTGTTATGTCAATATAGACTAAAATCTTCCTTGTTGAATCATTGTCTTGAAGAATTAAGGAATGCAAAAAAAAAAATCGATTTAACCTGCTAACAATAAATTGTACCTAATAAATTGTCTGGTGAGTACAAAAATACATACACACACAGAGTAATAATCTAGCATTATCATAGACCTCTGTTTGTGATGCACAAAAAGCCACTAGTCTTAAGTATTTATCGGATGTGCTTTTGCACTCCACTATTAATATTCTCAGAATACATGTAAAGATGCAGCTTATGCGAGAATGTTCCTTTGAGTGTTCACACACATCCTCTGGATTACTGAGGCTATGCCATATACAGAGGCTTGTAAATGCTTTAGCAAAGAGCTGTCCACCTAGTGTTATGCTTTGATAAATATGGCACACCATGTAAATGCACATAATCTCTCTGTGAATGTCATAACCTCGCATGTGTAACATATGGGAGAGATACAGGGTCTGTGTTCATCGCAAACACTCAGAACCTGTGTTCTGTCCATTTCTCCTACCTTCTCAGATTGTCCTACCTCCCATTCCAAAAATAGGTAGCACATTTTGATGACGCAATATGCTACCCATAACCAGGAAATAACAGTCAAGTTACTTAAATAAATTTATTTCCTGAACATTTTTTAAAGTAAATTCGACTTAAACAGGAAAGTTTTGTTTTAGTTGTTTTTTTTTTTTTTCAGTTAATGCAGTCAAGACCTTCCTGGGACTATTTTGATTCTGTGTTTATCTAAAATAACTGCACACCTTATAATATTCATCAGCTAAGCAGAATCAAGAATCATTTGTTTGTGATAAGGGATTTTTCTTCCTTTTATTTATTTGCCATTTTCATCTCTCGCTTCTGGTGCAATGATTAAAACAGGGTGATGGAAGACATCACGCTTGTGACAGCAGTGACTGACTGAAGCATCTCTGCCATCCCACATGGTAAAGCTCTGAGTCTGGCATCTTGGCATTGGGATTTTGGAGACTTCAGAAGCCACACACATGCAGATGTGCAAATGTACGTGTCTGCCTGCTGGCAAAATCATGTGCCACTTGTACTGCTTCGATAATAAAGTTGGTTTATATACAAACAAACTATAAAAAAGGGCATTCTGTTTACTTTTTGGGTCTAGAAATTACAATTAAAGTGATGTAAGTCGAATTAATTGCATAAATGGCTACAAATAAAGTTTACTGTTGTGGCACAGTGTTTTATTATTCAGTGTTAAAAATCTGTCTTGCGGCATCTTGTTAAATCTTTATTAGTTATTACGTTTAATTGGCTTATAAAGTTAATATTAATAAATAATATTAGTTCATTAACTAATAAAAATTTAACGATTTCAAAACTGCAAGATGAGTTAATTTATATCAATGTGGTATTTTGCTCTTTTTGAATTTCATTTATGTTCATTAGCTAAAATTCTAACTATTACCAAAACTGCAATAGTATTTCAATTTTACTAAAATAACCATGGTATACACCATATATGAGAATATACAGATATATTTTTGAGAAACTAAAGGTCCTGTATGAAACTGTATTTACTTATAACTTCTGCATCATTCACATTGTTTGCATTTGAAACAATACGGTCTGATATTTACTGTCAGCTACTTCCATTGCTGATTTGAAATCATCTGTTCCTGCTTCGCAATGCTCTCAATTTGCTCGAGTAATAAGAAATAATGAATTTATAGCTGTTTAACTTGCTATTATTGAAAGAATGTAGGAAGGGCTGTTTTATAAGACATGCTGAAATAATTATCAAGCAAGCGCTGCCAAATTTAGGAGGGAAACTAATGCAGAAAGCTGTAAATCTTTACATTGTTTTGAATATTATTGACTCTTCATAAAATGTGAACATTTTGAAAGACTTGAGAGATATTTCCACATTTATGTTTAAAGAATGGCTTGCATGAAACCACTTAAACTGGTGGGATGATCTGACTTTAAAATAAAGAAAAAGGAAAATATTCTACCTGGCATTTTAATAACCTAATAATGTAACATCTTATTTGTATGTGTCTTATATATGATTGTTTTTTCCACCCCCTCAGGATTACAGTACATGCCAATACACTGCTGTTTCTTAAATGAGCCTTGAGAATTAAACCAGCATAGGTATACTGGCAATCGACGAAATATAAGAATTATTCCACTGTATTTGCAAAGAAATGTCGGCGAAATCCCTCAGTTGTAGAACAGATAATCCAGGATTGCTTTCACGGAGGACGCTGATGTTCAAATTCTAGCAGCCGAACGACTGAGCCACAGAGCTGTATTTCATCTCTTATGCAACTCTGTTTCTTTGTTGTGATCCTTTTATCTGATCTAAATAAGATTCTTTCATTAAAACATCCCAAACAGTATATGTAGGCTGAGTTCTATTGATTAGGTTTTTACACAAATCTTTCACAGAAGTCCAAATACAAATCCTTTTGCCATTCCTTGTAATCTAAGACCCAGCATGACGTGTCACATGATCTAGTCTCAATAAGGCTTAAATCAGTGAAAAATAAAAATGCTCTAGTTCGGACACTCTGTCTAATTACCTCAAACAAAAACTGAAAAAAGCAAGAGCAAAAAAAAACTGCAAAAAAAAGCAAGAGCAAAAAAACTGCAAAAAAAAGCAATATGAAAGTTGAACTTTCATATATATGTATTGATATTCATTATTTTGGACCCTGAGGTTTAAACAAACTACAAAACAGAAGCAGAAAGGTAGCTCTGTTTTATCTTCAAGCTCTATTAGTCTGAAATACATATTAGACAAAGACAAAAATGTAAGTCAAATCTAAATCTAAGTACTATTATCAGCTAAAATTACATTTCGCCACATGTTTCAAGACTATTAATAAAATTGGCTTTTTTATTACAGAACAATTGCCAAATACAATAAAAGTATAATTAACCCCATTTCTATTTTAACTCCTGTACCTCTTTACAGCAGTGATTCCAAAAGTTGGGGTCATGACACCCTGGGGGGTGGGGGGGGGGACGGACAAAAAATTAAAACATAATAATTATATTAATAATAATAATAATAATAATAATAATAATAATAATAACGTAGAGCTTTCTGATTTTTGTAGTCTCTCTTGTAAAATAGTACATAACAACAATAGCCTAATTAGTATTAAAATGTTTTAATTTTTTGTTATTCAAATGGCCAAATTTACACAGAGGAAAGTTGAATGTGCTGGCCAGTTTTTTCATTTGTCTAACAAATAACAATCGACTACAATTTTTTATTTAAAACTTTAACAGATACATTTTTTTCTAATGATATGATGTGCTAATTTTGTATTTTAAAAATAAATAAATAATATTTTATTTATTCTAAATAATTAGTACATGTTTTTGGCACATTAAAATTGTGGTTATGATGACCACCTGACAAGTTAATCCAAAAATTAAAAATTAAAAATTAAAAAAAGAAAATGTGAAAAGAAAATGAGGCGAATAATTGCAAAAAAAGTCAAATTTTTGAGAAAAAGAACCACCCCTTTCACCAGGTTGCCTCCGGGCCTGCAACTATTCATAATTCTGAAGTTGATTTATTATGTTTGAGTATATGCTTGCAATCGGTCATTGACAACATTATTAGACAATGTTTTACTGTTAAAATTTGTATAATTTGTTATTATTCCCTCTTGCATTATATTCAACATTACATATAGGCTAGAGTAGGTGTCCACCTTGCTGAGTAACGTATATAAAACAATGTGAAGACTTTTTGCTTCTCTCCTGAACTTGAAAATATAATTGGCTGAATTTTGAGATGCTGGATTAAGATCGTGTGGGAGGTTGAATCGAGAACGCAATCTTTTTCCGATTAATCATGCAGCTTTATTTCTTTGTACAACCCTATTAGCAAATACATTTTTTAATTCCCCCATTCTACAACCCTATAAGCAAACTAAATGTTTTGCCTTTCTTTCAACAGCCCAGTTTTTTTTTTCTTAAGCTTTTTACATAACTATTAACAAATACAAAATGTTTGGCTGGTCTTTCTAATGATCTAAAGTGTCATTTTAAAACAAATTGGATATTAAATGTTGTCTGTTTCTCACCTCACACTAGATCTGCTGCCATAATTACCTCATACAGAAGTGTAATTAAAAAAAGAAAAAAGCATAAGGTCAAACTTTCATATAAATGTATTTATGTATTGATCTTAATAATTTCAGCCCCAGAGGGTTAAACAAACTCCAAAGTGGAAGCAGAAGGGTAGCTCTGTTTTTTTCCAGCTTTACTGGGATTTGGCTCAATTGGTATAGAGGTGCGCTGCTAAAAGAGAGAGCCGGGGAAAACAGCCTCGGGCAGCGAGATGAGGATTTGACCTGCTCTTGCAGCCCGGCGGAGAAAGACACAGAGAGAGACAGAGACAGAAAAAAGCCTGCTTTCCCACACTCTCCAGGCTGTCTGTTTTTAAGGCTGGATATACAGCGATGCCCCTATAGGTGTGTGCATTTCCAACACACTGCCGGGCAATAAGTGCGTGAGGTGTTGAACAATTCAAACCCTGTGCTGCGGAGTCCACCTCAAGGCTCAGCTTACAGACGCAAAATTAAACAAATAATAATAATTAAGAAAAAGCTCAGAGTCGCTGTGCAGCGAGGCCTCACACGTTCAGTCCAGTCACGCAATGCAGCTGGACGTGGCCCTGGGTGAGTTATTATGAGCCAACACTACTGTATCTGTGTTTGTTGCTGGAAGTTCAGAGGAGCGAGGACTTATATCCGGCTCCTTTGAACTTTATCCACTAGTGTGTTTTCAATTGATACTTTAGGTAGAAGTTGTGAAAATAAACATTCAAATCATTTTTGGGAACATTTTAAACAGCTTTTAAGTGATTCTGTTGTATAGCAAGCAGTTTTAAACATGTTGAAAATACTTTTTTGTTAAATGTAATGCTATTTGTTATAATGTTGCTGTCTCAAATCATTGTAAAAAGAAATTCTGTCTTACAGTTGAAGTCAGAATGATTAACCCCCTTGAATTACTAGACCCCTTGTTTATTTATTTTACCCAATTTCTGTTTAACAGAGAGAAGATTTTTTTTCAACACAATTCTTTTTTTTTTTTTTTAATTTATTTTTGGCCTTTTTTCCTTTATTAAGTTGATAGGACAGTATTTTAGACAGGAAACAAAGTGGAAGAGAGAGAGAGAGAGAGAGGGGGTAGGGACGGGAAATGTCCTCGAGCCGGGATTCGAACTCGAGACGCCCTGAAGAGCTACTGCAACATATGTCAGCACGCTAACCACTAGGCTATTGTGCCGACAACACATTTCTAAACATAATAGTTTTAATAACACATTTCTAACAGCTGATTTATTTGTTTTTTGTCATGAGGACATTAAATAATATTTTAGTAGATATTTTTCAAGACACTTCTATACAGCTTAAAGTGACATTTAAAGGCTTAACTAGGTTAATTAGGTTAACTAGGCAGGTTAGGGTAATTAGGCAAGTTATTGTATAACGATGGTTTGTTCTGTAGACTATCAAAAAAAATATAGCTTAAAGGGGCTAATAATTTTGACCTTAAAATGTTGTAAAAAATTAAAAACTGCTTTTATTCTAGCCGAAATAAAACAAATGAGACTTTCTCCAGAATAATATTATCAGACATACTGTGAAAATTTCCTTGCTCTGTTAAAGATAATTTGGGAAATATTTAAAAAAATAAAAAGAAAATTTAAAAGGGGGTTTAATAATTCTGATTTCAACTGTGTGTATGTGTATATATATACATATACATATATACACACACACACACACACACACACACACACACACACACACACACACACATATAATTTATTTAAAGAGTAATATGTTCAAATTTAATAGAGCCTCCTTCACTAGACGCATATACTTACTGTACTTTTTTTTTAAATCTGATTTTACCTCTTTTTTTTAGAACTATTAGCAAAAAATAAATAAATAAAATAAATTAATAAAATTACTATTTAACTTTTATTGTATTTACGTGTTGCTTTCACTAACATTTTATACTGTGACAAAATACATAAATACTATGTGAAGCAAAAAATTATTTTAAATCAAATTTTGGCTGTTTCTTCAGCATTTATGACAATTTACTTATAGTTGATTTATTTTTATTTTTATTGTATTGTTTTGTTTACTTATTTGCTTCTATTCAAACAATTTATTACAATTGCCAAAAACCTATTTTATTATTTCATCAAAAAATATAATTTTGTTCACTAATTTGCCTTTTTCTCCAACATTATTAACAAATTAAAAATGTTAGTGTTTTGCTTATATTTCATTTAATTGCTCACAAACCACAGCTTTTCAAAAGAAACAGTGCAGCTTCACACGTCAAGTTCCGCCAAACATCATCTTTTTTTTCCTCCATGTATTCTCGACCTCCCCTACCTTTCTATTTTCTGGTGTTTTTGGAGGAGAGTTCTGCTCTACTATGGTTATGATAATTTGATCGGTGAAGACACAGATATTTGAACTGGAAGAACAGGAAGATGCAAATCCTCCTATAAATCCCTATGCCATACAAGCCTCAGCCGACGGTGCAGTTTAATATCTGCAGCCATGATTAAAAAGAGAAGGTGAAGCTCCATTGTAGTAATAAGAAGGATGAATGTGCAACACAGGGGCTGGGGGAGGTTTCTTTTTTCTTTTCTTTTTTTTTTGATGACCTTTCATCTTCCCATGTCTATGATTATAATTCAGAGGATATGAAATCTGACAAGGAACTTTTGTTGTCCCTCTAGGCTCCAAATAATTTCGAATATTGATTCACATTCAAGCATTTTAAAGGGTCACCTGTAAGCATTGTGAGTTCTCAGTGCAATACAAAACACTGCAAGTTTTTCATATAAAAACATGAAGAGAGTAAATTCGGATTTAAAAAAAATATATATATATATATAAACAAATAGGGAATATTATTTTATCAAATGATAGGTTTCTTATGATTTTATTTGATCAGCCAAAAATATACTGAATTAACAATTTCGGCTTAATTTTTCTGCAGTTTGAAGCTCATGATCATAATAATCAGGCCATAGCTCAAGGACTAAATATTTATTCAGCCATACTTTGATGACTAATTTTGATATGACAACTTACATGTCAGATTAAAAGATCTATTAGATTTTGATGTGAATAATCACTTTAGACCTACACTAAAATATATGAGCTGGATTTACAGAATGGACACTTATGGCGTTATATCTTATTTTGGAGAAAGTCTTATTTGTTTTAGTTTTTTTTTTTTAAACCAATTTAAGATCAAAAGTATTAGTCCCTTTAAGCTATATTTGCTCGATAGTCTACAGAACAAACCATTGTTATACAATAACTTGCCTTATCCTGCCTAGTTAACCTAATTAACCAAGTTAAGCCTTTAAATGTCAATTTAAGCTGTATAGAAGTGTCTTAAAATATATCTAGTCAAATATTATTTACTGTCATCATGTCAAAGATCAAATAAATCAGTTATTAGAAATGTGTTATTCTAATAATTCAGAGGGTTTAATAAATCTGACTTCAACTGTATACTATGAAAAATCTGAAAATATGAAGTGTAAGATCAATTTATTTTAAAAGAATATTTAAAAAAAAACATTTTTGAATACTAAATCACCTTTATTTACTGAAGTACGCTATAAAATATTTCAGATTCTCATTTAACATGCTTTCTTGTTTTTTTTTTTTTTTTTTTTTTTTTTTTTTTACAAAAAAACTAAATCAAGTGTTCAATTTTTTTTGTAAACCAACAATGCTGTGTGTGTAAACTATCATTTAAAACAGTCATACTTTAACAATGATTATTTAAAACAGTAAAAACAGAGCGGCAGTCAAAGGGTTAAGACACTTATTTGGGTTCGTGAGCAATTTGGAGAGATATGTGGAATCTGTGTAGGAATACGTTACATCATTCTAATTCAATAGCCGATTGCGAGTGGTGTTACGCAAAATAGAGTGTGGTGCTGCTGGGTATGTTCATGCTTTTATTCATTATTCAATATTTATTTCTATTGTTAACTCTTCAACTCTCCCATCTCCTGTTTAAACATTTTGTGTTTTATCTGTGATTTTCAATATATTTTTGTAAACATTTTTGTTCTATATTTCTACATATTTTATCACTATCTTTGCAAATAAAACTCACTTTATAGCATTTAGTTATTAATGGTACTTTGTCCCTCACTCGTTGATATTGTGTGTTCGCTTATGTGTTTCATCCAAAATTAATGTAACTCTCCTCCCCCTTAACTGACTATCTTTAAGATTGTAACATTGTTGTTGGGTATTTATTATCATTTTCAGCTATTTGTCATGTTTAAATTATACAGAGCTATTCTTTTAATGAAATGTGGAGGTTATTTTATTTTTCTCGCCGTCGTTGTGAATATTTGAGTTTTGTGCATTGGTCATGATTTATATGTAGGTGCTCGTCTTCGCTCTTACATACACAATAAATATACAGTAGCAGCATTCATGGGGCCTCCAAGAAATGCGGGGCCCTGGGCAACCCCCTATTTTGTACACTTGAAAATTCTACAGTTTATGATTTATAGTTTTGTGTTATAGTAAACTGTTTGAACAGTTTAGGAAGAAAATGTTGTCATGTAGATTGTTTTTTTTTGTTTCATTATTAAACAACACAGTACCAATGATCTAACTTCTGTCAGCTGTTTAATATCCAGCTGCATTAAAATATATGGTAAAATATACTTTTTATAATTGTCCTACACAAAACTGAGTGAACAGAAAATTGAGTGAATCAAAGTGGACTCATCTAATTTGTATTGTAAGTGTTATAAAATTCATCAATTTTAAAATAACAAATAAAAAAATGACTGTTTTCTGCTCATCAAACATTAGGCTGAATATCAAATGCATCCACAAAAGATTAAATAAATACAAATGCAAAACATTATTACAAAAACTAAAGAAGTTGCAGACACTGGCGGTGTCAGTGCAGTGCACTTCTTTCACTTTCAGAGAGCGTCTAGACTCATTCTTAACCACCATTCAGTTCAATTCAATAGGACATTAAGACATGGATGAGTCTGTGGGTCGATAGCGTCAGCAGAACTATAGCAAACTCTCTAATGGAAACCAAATTGGGTGGCTGTTTTATAGCAGCGCGGCAGTGGCAGACGCATCGAGGTTGAGGCCAATAGACTCAGGTCACACAGGTCAGAGATCAGAGCATTCTCCTATCATAAGACGGACGTCAGATTTACAATTAGACAGGCAAGTATGAGGCACATACACACACACACACACACACACACACACACACACACACATACACACACACACACACACACACACACACACGCGCACGCACACACAAACACTTCACATTTACAAATTTGTTTTTGTGAATTGTGGGGACATTACATAGGTTTCCATTGTTTTTATATTGTACAAACTGTATTTTCTATTGCCCTAACCCCACCCTACCCCTAAACCCAACCCTCACAGGAAACTGTGTGCAGTAGGCTTGGGCGGTATCCAAATTTTCAATCCATCAATCCTCCTCCCTATTTTACCTCTGTATCCGGTATTACCGTGCATAATAAAAAAAAATGAGGATGTAAGGATCAGACAGCGTCACCAAACTGTTGGCTTGTGCCTAAACCCTTCAGAAACTGAATACCATATATGTGACCTTAGGTTCGCGGTCACCTGTTTGTCTTGTTCGTATTAGAGATCTGCACACACACATAGAGAGCACCAAGCGACACACAGCATCACGCTCTCTCTCATTCACACACACACACACACACACACAAACAAACAGCATCCATGCGGATCCGCGCTTGCTCAGGAGCAATATTGTTAGACCACCCGCTTCCGTTCAAATTACACGGGAGTTACCGACTGCTCCTGCGCTTTATTTGTAAATTTATCCCTGCCCCGCAAGAAATCTGGTCAGGTCCCACGGCTCCCAAGGTACAGCAGCGGAAATGCAGACCTTTAGCTTTATTATCTCCTTTCTCGTTCAGTTGAAACCCGAAATATTGCCAAACTGCAGAGGTTGTGTTCTTTTTCGAGACCAGGTCACTTGGTTCGGGACTCGCCATCTTACCTCACCGTGATGACAATCATGCATACGCATTTTTAGGCATTAAATAAATAATATTTAATACTTGTCTCCTATTTAAGTGCATTGTTTTTTATGACGCTATAACAGTATTGAAACTGACACCGTTGTTATTTTTAGGTCCCGCGGTGTACCATATTACCATATTACCGCCCAAGCTTAGTGTGCAGTTTTACTTTCTGAAAAACACTCATTTATAAGCTTTTGGAGAAATGATGACATCAGCACTGCCCTTATATTTCACCACCATTTTGTAATACCTGTGTCATTTCATTATACAGATCTGTGTCCTGATATGTCACAAAATGTGTGCACACAGAAAATTTACATGCAAAAACAGGTTTAAGGTTTAGGTTTTTAGAGGTTCCTAATGCAAAGTAACATTTCAACCTAAAACCGTATTGCTCTGAGGAACCTTTGAGTTATAATTTAGGGTTCTTTAGGTTGAAATTGTTCTTTGTTTATAATTTTTATTTCCTGCCTTTTGTTTTTCAAAACTGTAACTGTCAAAGCACTTTATTACTGATTTTCTGGAGCTTAACCTAGTACACTATAAAAAGATGGTTCTTTACAAACACTAACAACTGTATTTAGGACCACATTATCCTGAAAAAACCTTTATGCTGAAACATTGTTTAGAGTTTTTTATTTCCCGCCTTTTTATTTTTTAAATCTGTAACTGTCAAAGCACTTTATTACTGATTTTCTGTAGCTTAACATAGTACACTATAAAAAGATGGTTGTTTACAAACAATAACAACTGTATTTAGGACCAAATCATTCTGAAGAAACTATTATATGCGGAAACATTGTTTAGAGTTCTTTATTTACCACCTATTTGCTTTTCAAATCTGTAACTGTCAAAGCACCTTATTACTGATTTTCTGGAGCTTAACCCAGTACACTATAAAAAGATGGTTCTTTAAAAACTGAAGAAACCTTTATGTTAAAACATTGTTTATGTTAAAAATCACAAAAATATATGTATATGTTATTTTAATCTTCATAATCAGAATTGCTTTCACACAAATGGAAGAGACACAGTCTTAAATTAAACTCAATTCTGTATTTCAGAAGATGTGATTTCCTTACAAGCTTGAACGCAGGGAGAAATTGGCACTAAAAGTAGAATATACACCATAAATAGTGTAATCCGCTATTTCCTAAAAGTGAATGTTAAGGGATAGTTCACCCAAAAATGAAAAATAACACACTATTTACTCTCCCACAAGTGGTTCCAAACCTTTATGAGTTTCTGTTAAACACAAAAGAAGATATTCGGAAGAAAGCTGAAAACCTGTAGCCATTGACTTCCACAACAGAAAAAATAATAATAATACAATGGAAGTCAATGGATACAGGTTTTCAGCTTTCTTCCGAATATCTTCTTTTGTGTTCAACAGGAGAAAGAAATTCAAACAGGTTTGGAACAAGTGAAAGGTGACTAACCAATAACAGAATTTTCGTTTTTGGATGAACTCTTTAAATCAAACATGTGATTTTTTTATGTCAGTTTATGTGCATTAAAAGATCAAATAAAATGTATAACATAACATAATTTTGGTTATGCAGGATCATCGGAAGTCAGTTTTCCTGCAGAGTTTGAAAATTTGTATGTATGTGAGTGCATGTGAAATGACTTCATGTCACTTATATCAATAAAAAGCTGTGTGTCTGTTCTGGGACATGCAAGATAATTAGGCTCTTGAAGTGGCATGAATCAGCAGTCTAGTCTCAGAATCACTGTGGCGGAAGAAAGCAAAGGCTTAATAATATAAAGCATGTGAAGGCCATCCCTCTTCTGTCACCAGTTACAGTTAAATGTCACTCTGACATTCCCACATCTAACACAACACTACCTTGGACTTTCCAGGTGCGGCCAAGCCTTTTTGTTGTGTTATTTTGAACGATCATTTGTAATGCCTTCCCTTTAAACAAATATTTTAACATTTTAAAATATTAAATGCAAATAAATAGCATATTAAATGCAAATAAAGGGGGATTTTTATGGTTCGAATAACATTGGTCAAAATGAAATGTCAAAATATGGGTGAGATCATGTTTCATCAACAGAAACGCAACAGAAAAGAAAAATACAATGCTTATTGTCACCTGTACTTATTGAAATATGAATAAGTGATCATAATAAATTATATGAATTATATGATTATAAATATCTTTGTTGGTCATTATAAATGTGCCTTTTTATTTAAGTGTTTTTTTTTCTGCCTAAATACAGAAAAAAATACAGAAAATATACAGACTTTCCTGACAAGATTTTAAAATTCTATTCAATTAAATTGCACTCATTGTAAAATGTTTTTAAACAAATTATAGCTGTACATTTTTTTATTTTGCTGCTTGAAAACCCTTTTTGTGTTCGACCCATATATTAAAGGTTTGTTTTTTCTTTGATATAAAATAATATATAATATTGTTATAGTTTGAAAATTTTAAATAGTCCTACCTAGAGTTTGGTAAACATTTGTAATACGTTTAACTGTTATAGAACTAGAAAAAAGAGAAGCTGCAGACATAAAACCTAAATCTCAGGGCTGACGTTATGATTCCCGATTACAATCTACTCCAATTCCACCCTTTGTTGAGCTTTTGTGTGCTTCAAAACCAAGTAAGCTACTTAAGAAAACAGCCCTCGCTGGGTCAACTGAGCTCACAGACAGTGTTTAATTACAGTGTGAGTTTCTAATGGAGCTTTTAATCTTCAGAGCTTTGTGTTTAGAAATGTACAGTGCTTTCTTGACACTTATAATATCGGTGTTGCAGCTTTGAGAAATGTTCAAATACTTCTATAATTCGCACTTATACGCATCATTTGTGTTTCCCTCTGCTTAACACTCCAGCTGTCATTGTTGCTGCCCCCTGGAGAGAGTGACTATGAAGTACCTAAATTGGTATTGACAGACGAACAGAAACACAAACAAAGTGTACATTTACATCATGGAGTTTTTGCTTAGTTTTAGTTTAAATTAGTGTTTTGAATATGTTTTGTTACATTACTACAGCAAAGTGGTTCGCAACTGAGGTAACTTTTTAGAAAATCTAAAATAGAGCTCAATTGATTGTACAGTTTCCATTTAACCTTCTAGTAACCTTGTGTAGTGGTCAAAAATAATTTTATTCTTGTCATGTTAAGTCAAAATATACAAAAAGTTTGGTAGATTAATATTTGGCATTGCATTGTATGGTTTACTCTAAAAATATAAAAAGTAAATTGTATTATATATCATATAGTATACTATAAAAATGCTGGCATGTTTAAACCAAAATTTGGGTCAAATATGGACAAACTCTGGTTTGAATATTGTTTTTTTTTTTTCTTCATATTTTAACCCTACTTTACCAGTGGTTGCAATTGTCCACATTTTCTTTTGGAATTTGGAGCATTTTTTTTTTCAAATATACTAAATCAATATGCGGATCTAAAATCTATTTACAGTATTAACTGACAACCACTTTTTAAGCACAGTTAGGAGGAATAAGCATTCTTGTTGAGATCGATAGGATTTAAACTTAGTTTGTCATTTGTTTTCAGTGCAGCCAATTTTATGTGCTTTTTGAATTAAAAGGTGTATCCTAAAAATACAAAATATCCAAAAAATACTAAATAAAGCAACATTACTGAACAAAAATGTAGTATTTTAAACTTAATTTGAATGTTAGGAAATACATTTATGTCCACCCCCCGAACAACACAAGAAAGTTGTAAATTTTTTAGCCCTTGGTATCTGAACAGAATAATATTTATGCAGCAGTTATGATCAATTATATATTATAATATTTGAAAATACGTCGCATTATTTGTTTTTAATGGCATCATTTTTGATTGGCAAATGTTTTTTTTTTCTTTGCTGTTGTTTTTTGAGACTACGTCAATGGTTTTTGTTTGGTCAACAACTTATTGAACATGAAATTTGCGACTTAAATTGTTCTAAATTATAAAAATTATAAGAGCTTTAAGAGCAGACTTAAGTTTAACCTATTTTAAAGAAAACTATTGCCAGATTTGAAATAAAAAAAAATAGAGAACCTCAGGGGAAAAAGGACCAAAAATA
This sequence comes from Danio aesculapii, assembly GCF_903798145.1. NCBI lineage: Eukaryota > Metazoa > Chordata > Actinopteri > Cypriniformes > Danionidae > Danio > Danio aesculapii. The sequence goes on from NC_079448.1 coordinate 38,228,551, forward strand.
TTTGATGTTTTCATATTTGATGAATTTCCAAAACATTACATTTCTAAAACTGTGCCAAAACAAGTAAAGCCAGTCTAATTATTTGTTTTAATGGCATCACAAATCCTTTATCACAAATCCTTTATTTTTTTTGTTTTGTTTTTTTTGTTCGCATGGCAAGTGCTGAAACCTTTACCAAGTTTTACAATATTTTGAATAATAATAATAATAAAGTATTTAGCCCTTAATAAATTCAAAAACAGCGACTCAAGTATAATTAAAAGTAGTATGTACTCAAATACATTTTTTTTTTCTTTTTTTTCACCACAAATTTACTGTGGACAGCCAAATAGCTTGAAGCTGTAAACATATGAGCCGGGTGCTAGAGTTATCGCAGTTATCTTCAGCACAAACACATGAAATCTTGACAAAAATTAAGAGATGCATCTAAATGATGATGTACTGCTCTCTCCCTATCTGACCATCTCTTTCAACTCCCTCATAAGCAGCTGAGAGCAGCAGATATGAGGCCAGCTGAACGCCGGCCGGCCGTCTAGAAATGCTTTCCTTCACAACAATGAATAAAGAAGTCAAGGTGAAATTCCCAGAGAAGCTGTAACTTTTCAACATGCAGTTGTATAGTCAGATAGATTTACACGCTTCCGTGACTGACTAACAAGGTCAAGAGCAGGAGGCTAATAAAAATGGGGTGGTAAAAAAAGAGAAGAAGAGAGAAACAGAACTCTTCTCTCGCCTCCATCGGTCGCTCGCCATCCACTGTATTAAGCAGAAAATTGTGAGATCCGAAACGTTAAGAGTTAAAATGACTGTGCGACTGCATGCAGATGAAAGGAAAAATCTTGGTAATCGCACAAAGAAAACAGAAAACACGGTTGCATGCAAACTCCGAGGACACTCTAAATCCAGCGAATCTTTTTCTTTCGGCCTCCTCGCTTTCTATTTTCTCTCACACGCTGACCCGCGGCTTCCGATGTCACAGACACATTAAAGGCGAGTTTATTATCAGGCCGGAGAAAGACAACACACTCAGTGCTTGAATTATGACGACAGTTGGAAATCCGTTGTCTCAAGCATGAAGCCAAATGGACTGTATTTCTTCTCTCTGTAAAAACATACATCACCGAGGGCTGAAGGGCAGACTCTCAGTAGGTAAGCGTTCTGTAGTCGTGGCCCTCACTTAACCAGCACTGGGGGCCAGATCACTCTGATAAAGCAACTATTTAACCCCGACTTGAACTCCCACTGAAAATACAGCCCTCATATGGCACTATCTCACAGAGGTCGAGAATAAAACAGCGACGGGAAAGAAAATATCACGTGTGTCCGATGAGCCAGGGAAAGCAAACATTTGCTCAAATTCATAAGCTTGTTATTTGGGTTTGCCTAAGATCTTATCACCTATCCTGATCCTAAACACTTACAGATAGTAAATATTGTCTTGGAGGGGGGACTTTTCAAACGTCTCATTTTTGTCACCCGATTCATCAGTCAACTGTGCATTATTGTGGATATCAAAATTAACAGCACTTATTAAAAATTAACTGATGGAGCATTCATTTGACGGAGATTTAGTTTTTTTTACTCACAACTTGCAAGAATTAAATTCAGTGCAAGAAATAGTTTTAATTATCAGAAAATTTTTAATGGAAGTTTGTATTTTGCAGTTTCAAAATATTAAGTTGAGTAAATCAAGTTGAAATCTTGCAATTCCGAGGTAAGAAACTCTTAGAACTTCCAGTTGCAAGATAAAAAAACAACCTTGCAAGACCACCTACAGTTGAAATCAGAATTATTAGCCCCCACCAGCCCCTTTTAATTTTTTTTTCTTTTAAAAATATTTCCCAAATGATGTTTAACAGAGCAAAAAGATTTTCCCAGGATGTCTGATAATATTTTTTCTTCTGGAGAAAGTCTTAATTGTTTTATTTCGGCTAGAATAAAAGCAATTTTTAATTTTTTAAAAACCTTTTAAGGTCAAAATTATTCGCCCCTTTAAGGTATTTTTCGACATTTTTCTAATTACCCTAACCTGCCAAGTTAACCTAATTAACCTAGTTAAGCCTTTAAATGTCAATTTAAGCTGTATAGAAGTGTCTTGAAAAATATCTAGTCAAATATTATTTACTGTCATCATGGCAAAGATAAAATAAATCAGTTACTAGAGATGAGTTATTAAAACTATTATGTTTAGAAATGTTAAGGCTAATAATTAAGTGCATGTTTAGGCTAATAATTAAGGGGTGTAATACTTCAACTGTATATGTGATATTGGAAAAATAAATTGCAATCCCGAGAAAAAGTCAGAACTTCAAGTATTGTATTTCGAATTTCCAAAACATGCTGAACTTGTAATTCTGAGAAATAGAGTTGACAAGTGAGATTACAACAAGTTACCTGGAAAATATTGCAGCCAACTTAATGGTAAAAGACAAGTATTTATTGAAAATACTTCTTGCAACCAGTAAGAAAACTGTAACTCGAAAGTGGCTACAACTCCAACCGCCTACAAAATCTGAATGGTTGGATATTGTTTCTAATGTTCAAAATATGGAGAGGATGACTTTTTCTTTAAAACTACAAATGGACAAATACCTGCAATATTGGGAGAAATGGATTGTACTTATGCCTTTAAACAGTGTAAACTGATCTTTATATGTATTTGTTAATGGGACCTGTAAGGAAATATGTGGTCATTCAACTGCTAAAGTTCTGATGTGTTATTGTATTTTTTTGTTATTATTTGTATTTGTATTTATATTTTTTCCTTTGTCTTCCTTAAAAAAGAAATAAAAATAAATTAATAGAAATATAATTATGACACACTTTAAGGTCTGAGAAAATGTTATGAAATGTGACATTTAAACTTCAGTTATTCAATCTATTTGAATTTGAATTTATATCCTGAGATAAATAATTTGTTTTTACAAAATTATTAGTTTGCAGCTTGTAATTTTACAGATGCAGAATAGCAACAAATATCATTTACTGGGCAACAATTTTGGGCTTATACATTGCATCTCTAAACTCAGAATTGTAAATAAAAAGTCATAAAAAGTCATTTGAAATAATAATAAACTTCCATAGAGTTTCTGATCATCTAAAAATTGCATAAATGCATAATGTGAACACACATTTATGAATGAATCATCCTGTCTGCATAGACGCATCTAAAAGTCTCCTCCAGACAGCTGTCAATCAGGCGTCTGTCACTGGTAAGTTTCCCAGCGTTGGGCTGTGTGCTGGCATCCCTGCACTGTTTTCAGATAAACAGTTCCTATTACACTGCAAACAGTTCCCGCTGCCCTCCCCTCCCCTCCCCCTCCCAAAACACAGTCATAATTCAAAACAAATGATTCCAGGCTTTGATGAGAGCACTTTTATGGGTCACGGAGAGTGAACCTCCCTACCGACATCTGTTTGATTTTATCTACTTGAACTTTATCCTCAGCTGGAGATTTATCGGCCTGTGCTGGACCGAGCCTGTTAAAGTCGCCGGAACAGACGGGGGCCGGGGGTGATCGCCAATGACTGAGCAAGTAAACCAGTGGAGACAGCAAGTGGGTGAATTAATTAGCTGCAATGAGGGAACGGGTAATTAGTGTGTGCGAGAGTGAGCCAGAGGATAGAATATGAGAGGCATAATAAAAGATGTCATAAGGCTTTCACTTGAATAATTGGGGGATATATAGGTTTATGAAATAAATGTATGTATTTTATAATATTTATGTACAGTAACGTTTAAATGTTTGGAGCTGGTAAGATTTCTTTATGATTTTTTTGGAGAAAAAAAGTCTCTTTTGTTCACAAGCGCTGTATTTCTTTAAAAAAATTAAAAGAGTAAAACCAGTACTGTGAATATTTTATTTAAATATTATTTATATTATATTGTTATTTTATAAAATAAAATCAGTAATAAATAAAATTTATTTTTAAAAATAAAACATTTCATATTTTGTAATAATTTTTTTATATCAACAGAATACTCAAAGGACTGACATTTGTAATAAAAAAATATATATATAAATATTTATTTTTATTTACAAGGATTTTTCAGGGTTTTTACCTTTAAAGGACAGGCCAGTAGAAAGTATTGACAGGAAAGTGTGTGGAGCAGAAAGAGGGGAAGGTTTAGAATACGACCTTGAGGCGGGAATCGAACTCGGGTCATCATGAGTACCGCAGTGCATGTATCCACGCACTAACCACTATACCATTGGCACTGACATATTCTATCTAATATTTTAAAACTTTAAACTACGGTGATACATGCAGACATTTTATCAACCATTACATTTCTTTACTATATAAAATGTATTGTAATATCTGAATGTTCATAATTATTATTTTGATATCCCAGTGACTACTAAGCTGATTTGGTGCTCATGAAACATATTTTCTTTATTATTTTGAGTGCTGAAAATAATGTTGTACTGCCAAATGTTTTTTCAGAAACTTTTGAGCATACATTAATATTTTATAAGCAGCATTTAAAACTTTTCATAATACTATAAATGGCTAAACTTTTGCCAATTTAATGCGTCTTTACTGAATAAAAGGGTTTATGACTGTTTATCTAACATTACAAAAAGATTTGATGAATTAAGAGTTCAAAAGAACAGCATTCAATCGGCAAACATTTATTACTATTATTATTATTATTATTATTATTATTATTATTAGTAGTAGTAGTAGTAGTAGTAGTAGTAGTAGTAGTAGTAGCAGTAATAATAATAGTAATAATAATAACAATTATTATTATTATAATTATTATTGTTTTTACCAATTTAATACATACTTAGTAAAACTTGTATGAGTTATAAAACTAGTAAAAGTGTGATCTTATTATAAGTTGAGATATTTCATCTTCAAATTTTCAAAAGAAAAGCATTCAATTCACAAGCCACATGTAATAATAGTAATAATAATAATAATAATAATAATAATGACAATGATCATGATTATTGTTGATGTCTTTTAAAAATTGAATGCATGTTTTGTTAAATTTATACTCAACAATGTAATAAAAATAACTTAACACTCCCCAAAAACTTTTTACGTAATACATAGCACAAATAAATGTAAAAAAAAAAAAAAGTGTGTTTGAATAAAAAGTGCCTGTAAAATTCTCCATTCTGTTCACTGTGCTATTATCGTGTATCTCATGTATGAGTTGTTCAGCTGCTGTACGTGTGGTTCAGGCAGCAGGTCAAAGCCCTGGTCAGAACGCTGAGATTCCCAGACTCTAAAGGGCCTATAACTCATTCCCAAGCCTGCCTTAGACCCAGTCTCCTCCTGGCTCTTTCCAGCTCTGAAATATCCTTTCAAAGGCCTGGCGCTGGAGACAGATACTGAGGTGTTTGAGATAAGGTTGGAGATGCATTAAGGGATTTTCCCTTTTAAAGTTGTCAAAGATTTTTTTCTTCTTTTTCGCTCTCTGTCTCTCTCTGCAGCCCCTTTTCAGTCATACATTTTTTTCCCAGAGGCTTGTGAAAGGAAACTGAAAAAATAGGTGAGCCAAAAAAAGAAAGAGAAGCAGCATATTAAGCACGGGGGCTTAGGCTTGTGGTCACTTCACAGCTCATAAAGGATATGGAGGGAGACTGTGAAGAGCGCCCAAATGCTGAGACTTAAGGGACACGCTGAAGAAAAGCTCGGCTACATTTAAAAAGCACAAAGCATCGCTGGAAGCCAGGTCAGAGAAAACCTCTCCTCAGGTAGATCGCTGAGGCTCCAGCCGTACAGAGGAAGAAAACAAGAAATACAATCTGCAGCAAAGCGCACTTTTGTACTGAGTTATATTAGAGACTCTGGGGGAAAAGTCAGAGCGAAAGTCAACTTTGCAGACATTGCAAAAAAAGAGTTGAGTACTTCAGATGAACAGAATCGAGAGTTTGTTGTACAGTCCTCATGATTTTAATTCTCTTTGGGAAATTAATCAAATGATTGTGCTTGTACGTTAGCAACAACAGACTTATTACTAGAGACGTAATGATTCACCTGACTCACGATTCAATATGATTCACAATACTAATCTCACGATTCACGGTTTAGTCATGAAAATTAACTAATTGAAACAAATTTAAGGTGAAGAGCCCTTTAATTTTTTTCCTAAATGCTGCACTTTTTTGCAAAATAATATATTTTCTGCCATAACTAAATTGCTATTTTAAAAAACAAAAAAGAAGAATACAAACTAAAGAAGACTCATTAATATAAACAAACTAAAACTGTGACTGTGCTGAGATTTGACATTTTAAAAAGAAATATCAGTCTATCTATGTTTTCCGGCATAAGCTGAGGTCTTTGCACATTTACAATGTACCCTGCTTATGAGAAAACTCCTTTAAGGAGGACTGAGATGGCTGTTTCCTAAACCAGAGAGCAGTGTGTACAGATGTGGTCAATGGGCCCTCTGCTTCAAATTCAAAATTCAAAACTGATTATAACATTACTAATTATATAGTAGGATCGAGACAGAAGTTGAACATGATTATGAAGGTTAATAATTAATATTACTTGTATAATTAATTAGTATAAGTATCAGTGTGATACATTGAAGAAAATATAATCTTTAACATTTTTAAATATTCAATAATAAGCTAATTATCCAAATATCTTTGAAAAGGAGAGGGTAAAAATAATATAATACCTGGTTCTGTAACAGAACAACTTTCTCTTTCAGTCTGAAAAATATCTTGATGCTTTCGCTATGAAAACACTGATGCACCGTGTGATCTCTGTAGCACTCGTCAGAACAAGGAGCTGCAAATCATCCGCTCTGTATAGTTTAGCTTGTTAATAGTTCTTTTTGCCCTTAGATGTCTGTGACCGTTGTTTTTCACTGTGCTGATGGTTTATGTGCATCATATTTGTTGTTATGTTGGTGTAAGTAAACGTCTTTTTGCAGTATTTGCACGCAGTTTGTGTTTTGTCTGCACCGCTGTCATTTTACTCTGCCACCCCACCTCCTGCTCGCTGCTGATGTGCAGGTAAAGCAAGTTTGCAACAAATTTTCTTTTATCACAGTATACTATGACGATATTGGCCTGAGCTGTAAAAAAGGTTATTTTAACAGATATAATAACAAAAATACTTAGCTTATTGCTTTATGTTTAGAGTAAACAAATGTTTCAACCAAATTAAAGAACTAAACCATGAGGAGAAAGTCAGATTTACTACATTATATGGTAATATTATTTAAAAAATACAACTCAATTTTATTTGTGTTTTTTAAATCCATTTAATAAAACGATTACAAATAGTAATCAAATTACAAATATGATCTTAACCCATTTTTAATTTTTTTAAATTATTATTTTTAAGATTTTTGATTTTGAACAAAGCCAGATTTTACCCAACAAAAAAAAAAATAAAAAATAAAAATAAAACAAAAACAGTAATACTGCTATAATCGGTACAAAATCTGGATTTAAACATGTACAGTGTTCTTACAGGCACCATTTACTTTGGCTGTAATGTATTCCAAACTAATAATATCCAGTAGATAGAGCCTCCAGAATAGATCAGCCGGAGCAGATGAATTCAGCCATATTTTCAGGATTGTTTTTTTGTTTTTTGCAGCAGTCACAACAACTGATAGAATCCTTTTTTCTCTTTCACTCTTTTAAAACCTTTAGATGAATAGGGGGTCTGCAACAGTGCATAACTCTTGATGAATAAGGAATTGATGAGTTGTCCAGCAGGAGAAAAAGCAATGGATCGCATTGGATCTGAGTTTCCATTAGATCTGATAGTAGGTCTCTTACCTTGAACCAGAATAATGCAATTTGGGGATTTCTTGAACATATGTATACAAGTACATTGTGTAGAGTTGTTACAGTGACAAAAGGGTCTGGTTTACTTTGCATTTTAAAAAACAGGCAGGGTGTAGCCTTAAAAATTTATTTATAATGAATCACTTTGTGAGCTGGGTTATTTGAAGTTACAAAGCAGTTCTCCCAGACAGTCTCCTAATCAATAATTTGTATTGTGTTCTCTTTCCCAGAAGCTCTCAATTAGGATATTTGAATATTAATCACAATAAGTGATTTATAAATATATTTACAATACCTCTAGTATTGTAGTATTGTACAAAACCTCTAGTAAAGGTTTTGAGTTTAATATAATTAGTATTTATTCCTGATCTTTTCGAGTATCCACAATATTATCAATAATGCGCATGCTCAGATATATTGAATTATTGAATATTTGCATATGGCTAAGCAACAATAATGAACCAAACTTTTCTGGTGCATCTATTGTCAGTCAACCAAAACTCTGATGATTAGAAATGTTCACAAAGAGAAGAAAAACAGATCCATATAAATAGAGATAATCACTTCATGATGATCCGAGATTAAGTTTTCAGTCACATGTAAACGTTAACTGCTTTTGCTGTCAGGCTAAAAACAAGTTTACCAGTGCGTGCCAGTGCCAGTCACATTTCCACTGTTACTTCCGGGGCTTGTCATGATTCTGATCACTGAACGAGGAAGACATCTATTTATATATGTGATGCTAAAGGCTACTTATCCCAACAGCTGCCATAACAAACACTCACTGTGATTGTCTGAACAAAAAGATTGACTGAAGAACAATCCATACATGACTACAACTGTATTATATTAAGCATTCATTTATTTCCTGAGCGATTTATGGCATTTGCATGGTCATAAATTACATATAGTCCGGTTTGAATGTTTAGCTTTGACTTTCAGCTGTAGAGCTGAAATGGCCCAACAATTGAAATGCAGCTTGATTTTGGCCTCGCTGTTTAAGATCTGAGGCTATTTTCCCAGCTCGAGGTCATTGACAGACAGGTTTGCAATGACAGATCCAGATTTGGTCACGAAATCTCGGTTTGCTTGATGAACAAAATCCAATGATGTTTGTTCTTGTTCATCAAGCTGGAATGGTTGATCTTGGGTTTATGTTGGATAATCATTGCTTATACGTTAATAACTGACAAAAAATAAACGTTTTATTCTCTTTACAAATGTTTTAAAGCATTGGAGTTGTTTGTTGAATGGGCTTTACACGGTGGGACAGAAATATCTCAGATTTGATTACAAAAAATATTTGTATTTGTTCTGTAGATGAACAAAAAGTCTAATGAGGTTGAAACATGAGGTTGAGTAAATGAGCAGAAATTAGATTTAAATACAGCTGGGAATTTGCTACACATCACACATTGTTCACTAGTTTACCAGTGTTTCCAGAGGCCAGTAATGTGACGGTAAGTGTCTGAATCTGAAAAAAGTCAAAATACGCCTTCATAAACAGCATCCTCATCTTCTCCTTTGTCTTCTCCGCGCTCTCTCTGGAGTGGTTTAGGGGTGGTTGGAGGGGGTTTTGTCCAGATTGAGCAGAGATTAAAGTTAGACTGTGATTGGGAGCGTAAGTTGACTCTGAGCATTAAGTGGGATTAAAGTTGGGCTGGCTGTGGCAGGACCTGAACACATTCACTGTTATGCACTGTTGCAGACCCCCTATTCATCTAAAGGTTTTGAAAGAGCGAACGAGAAAAAGACAGAGGGAGAGAGAGAAGTGTCTGTGTGTGCGCGAGTGTGTGTGTGTGTTTGTGTGTGTGTGTGTGTGTGTGTGTGTGTGTGTGTGTGTGAGACCATGTGTGTGTTGGAGGGTTTCTGCAGGCCCATTTGTTATTTTAAATGTGGCTGTGAGTGTCTGCTTTGAGGGACGAATTAATCCATTAATCCAAAATTAGTATAAAAGATCAGTTCTTGCCACTGAAGCATAGCAGAGCCGATCATGGGGCGAAGAACAGCATGCTCTGGGTGACTGAGCATTTGAGTGTGTTTTGAGTGCGCAAGAATATCATTACAAGTGCAGTGTGTATCCAAGTGCAGCGTGTGATAGTGTGAAATGAAATCATTTAATCGTTTAACTCCAATTTTCATGCTAATTATGAATGTGTATTTTCTCTATTCTGAATTTCACCATTTTAAGATCCTTAAGGTTTGGGAAATTACAGCATCGCTATATTTTGATGGTGCCGCTGCAACATGTCAAGTAGCAGTCATGCTAGATGGTCTGCTAAATATCTGCTTAATACTTTCTTTTGATGGTCTACAAACTGTCTTTCTACTGACTATAAATCACTTTGCAAAGTATGTCATCTTATTCTACTAACCCTAACCCTGACAGTCTATAAATAATCCAAGAGTTATTTGGTAGTAGTTACAAAGCTACTTATAATCAACACAATGCATAAAAGGGAAGATCAAAATAAAGTTCAACCTTAATGACTTGTATGTGAAAGACATAAGAATTCCAGTGTAAACAAAGCCTACATGACTGGAACGTCTCCTGACAGCATTGTAATGTAATGAATGGCTGCAATCAACACAATACTGTGACTAAAGGTTTGGAATTAAAAGAATTTACACAATAATTCATCTGTCATCGTTTACTCACCCTCATGTTGTTCAAAACCTGTATGGCTTATTTTCTTCAGTAGGACAAATAACGTGGCTGTCACTTTTTTCCATGAGATTATCATAAAAACATGATCATTTTCCTATTTTTGCCTTCAACGAGGGAATGTTTACATGACAACGGTGTACTAAAATATAATATAGTCATTTCTCTTTGGTGTTCTTAAAATGTTGCCAGTAGTTGGCAGTGAACTTTCTAAAAAACTAAAAAATTATGCGTCTGCAGACATTTGGTCCTGTTGTCTGACGTTGTTTTGGTTTACACACACAGATTTAACACATAATATGAATGCTTTTTTTCACAAAATAGTGTTTGTGTGGTTAACATAGAGAGGATTATGCTATCACCTCAATCAAAAACTTACTTTTGACAGTTTGCATTTCCAGATCCCCAATAATTAAACATAAAAAAACAGTTCACCCTTTTGTGGTGATGACTAAAGTTTGGGAGATTAATGAAGTATTAATTATTCAAGTAAGCAATTAATTTATACCAGTTTTGCAAACTTTCTGAAATTACTGAAAATTCAGTGATTAATTATATCCAGGAGTTGTTGTGATGCTGTACATGTCTTTTTCAAATCACAAAAGGACAATTTTTATTCGTTTGTTTTAAATGTCCTTGTCGATAGAATGGTAATAATAGTTGCAAAAACATCACAAACAGGGCTCATTCGACAAAGATGACAGTTTGTTGACAAATAAACTGAAAATATTTACCAAAACCCTGATGTTTATGTGTTGGTCTTCATGGTCTTCTTAATTGACCCAGAAAAACTACACAATTTGTGAGAAATCAAGATTGAACATAAGTTAAAGGGATAGTACACCCTAAAAATGCTGTCATCATTTACCCAAGCTTGTCATAGACCTGTTTCTTCATCTGTTGAACACAAAAGAAGATATTTTGAAAAATGCTCATAATTGCTAATTGGTAAAAATGGTTATAATTAACTTCCCTAGTTTTTTGTTTTTCCTATAGATGTCAATGGTTAGCAGTTTTCAAAATTCGTTAAAATATCTTTGTTAGTGTTCAAAAGAAAAAAAGAAACTCATAAAGGGTTAAAACCGCATGAGGGTCAATGGTGAGTAATTTTTTTTATTTTGGGGTGTAATATCAATTTAAGATTAACTGTTGTGTTTGTTACATCAAGCTATTGCATTCATCTGTCATCTGTCAATCTGACTATCATCTGATAACTGGCACTCCAGTCCAGAGAGATTCAACTCAGCAATGAAACCATACGTATTATTTATGTCACATTATGTTTGACCTAGATTTATAACAATGGTACACTTGGTACCATGGTACACTTTTTAGGCAAGAGTGAACTAATGTATTAACAATTCCATGAATGCACAGTTGTACATAGAATACTAACATTTTAGGTCAGAATTTCCGTTAAATACTACATACATTTTCAGTTTGTATGACAATAAATCCTACTGTTAAACCCCAGAGCATTTGAAAAACATAGCATATGTCGCATGGGATCATTCAGTGATTTTTAAAGCTTGATACTGGGTGCATGGGATCATTCAGTGATTGTTAAAGCTTGATACTGGGTGCATGGGATCATTCAGTGATTTTTAAAGCTTGATACTGGGTGCATGGGATCATTCAGTGATTTTTAAAGCTTGATGCTGGGTGCATGGGATCATTCAGTGATTTTTAAAGCTTGATACTGGGTGCATGGGATCATTCAGTGATTTAAAGCTTGAATGCTGGGTGCATGGGATCAGTCAGTGATTTTTAAAGCTTGATGCTGGGTGCATGGGATCATTCAGTGATTTTTAAAGCTTGAATGCTGGGTGCATGGGATCAGTCAGTGATTTTTAAAGCTTGATACTGGGTGCTATTCTCTTTTTTTGTAGTCTGGAAAAAAAGGGTACATGGCATTGAAACTACAGTGTGTATAAATTATGAATTACTTTTTTATTGTTAGTTATCTTACACAAATGTAAGTTTTACTTGGAAAATGGCTCATAAATAATATGAGAGACTTTATTTTTGATTCATTCAGAAGATTCAGACAAACAGCCTTTCCTTCCTTTTGTGTCATTCTGGAACAACGCAAGATTGACTAAATAGGGATAATTCTTTTATGAATTATTTCTATACTACACCTGCTAAACTTTCACACACAAACATCTATAGTTTGTTAGCCAGAAATAATTAGTTTCAAATGGACAGACAACTCATAATAGTTTTTTTTTAGTAGTTCATCTTTGGCACACACCTGTTGGTGTGTATATAGTTCAGTCATCACTGGCCTGCTGCTCTGACAACATCAGCTATTGCTTCTCTTTCCTCAAACATTTTCAAACAGTCTCCTCGAGCGATTAACAGAGTGAATGTGAGTTCATTCTCCAGGCATAAACGCCCAGCATGTCTACATGGGACATTTCCTGTGCTAATGAAATCCAGAGCAGAGCAGTCAAAACTTCGCTGACCTCTCAGCATGAGGAATCATCTCGAAAAACACCCTAAACATTCCCCCTTTCTGGTGAGCATCTAAAAACATCCCCCGTTTGGTTTCATGATTTTTTCAGCTTGTTGGTAACAAAAAAGTAATAGAAACTGTGCAGTCAATGTGCTGCCAAACTGGCTGCAGCCACTGAAACTGAAAGGGGAAAAAGAAAAAAAAAAATTGACAGACTTCCACAATTTGTAAAAGAAGGAAAGAGAAAAGCCATAAAAATGTTGTAAATGCATGAGAAATGCATCAGAAGTACCTCAGCCGAATAAAAACACACAAAAAATAAAAGGCTACAGCAAATGAGAAACAGAAAATACCATACGTCACTCTTTTACCCAAACATGTCATTGCTCCAGAACCAGTTAAAGGCTGTGTTAATGTTCTAAAAGCATTATTAATGAAACCTTCAAAGTGTCTATCAATGCAGTGCGCATAGGGAAGCCGAACTTTACAGGCTCTGGCGTTGGCAAATAGTTTCCGAAATACATATATGTAAGCATTTCTCTCTTTTATTATTCAAAGAGATTTATAGAGCTCGAGTAAATTACAGTGGCCTTGAAAAAGAAACCAAAAATCATCTCCTCCATCAGTTTGACTCTGCGTGTGCCAAAACTTGGCCTTTTAACTCCACAAGCCTCTCTCTTACTCGAACCCCCTTCTCTGCCGTCAGCGAACACAGCATGTGAACAACAGATCTGACATAAATGAAACAGCAGAGAGGCATAAAACAACACCACTCTTTCTGCTTTTGGACACTTCATACTGCACTGGGCCACAAAATCTGATACCACACACATGCACATTCAAACAACTGCACAAACTAACATTCTGTTGACTATAAGCAACTTTGCAATTACATGTGAACTAACTTTTATTAGAGTATTAGCCCACTGTTCCATTTAAGACTAGAATAAAGGATTGTTATGCTTACAAATTTATTTATACTCAATAGAAAGAATCAAAATAAAGTGTTAGCAAATTATAATCTCTGTACGAATTTATTTTATGTTCATTATTACACTGAAAAAAATGCAAAACTGTTGCAAACAATTTAGTTGTGTTGAATTTAAACAAACAAATTTAATTTAATAATGTTCAACTGAATTTGTTTGTTTAAATTCAGCACAAATAAATTGTTTACAACCACTCAATGTAAAAAAAAATTGAGTAAATCCAAGGAATCATCTTTGAATAATTTTTTTCAGTGTACATACTTGGGATTTAGTGACCCAGACCTATATTTATCTATCACATATTAATCTTGTAAAGCTGTAAAAGCATGAAAAATGCAAAAAAAAATTAATAAAATAATTTTTTGTTACCTTTTAGAACCTGGAAAGGTTTAACAGGCAACATAACCAACTGGTTGACCTTTTATCCAAAGGTTATCATTATTATTTTAATTGCTTTATTACTGTTTATCGGAGTTGTGTCAATAAATCCAAGATGTGAGCCAAAAATGTATTTTGGTGAGATGATTATACCATATTGTGATTTTAAGAGCACTACCCCAGAAATACCCCAGCATCTGGCTCTATTTACAATCGTATGCATGTTAGCAAAACAAGTTGCAAACTACATTAAAATTAATATTTTGATCACCTACATTGTATTCTCCAAAGCCAACATCAAGAGATAAAGACACTGCGTACATTAGTTGCTCTGCATAAAAACCATTCGAGCCATTTTAATTTTTGCTGATTATATTACATTGTTCTACACTACCTGACAAAAGTCTTATCGCCATTCCAAGTTTTAGGAACAAAAAATAATAACTTCTAGTTGATCATTTGGTATCAGAAGTGGCTTATATGAAAGGCAAAAGCCTCTAGACTGAGCTTATTTTACCCAAATAAAATACGATTATGCCTTGGGACAGTAAGGTCTGACTTTGCTTAGACAAAAGTCTTGTCACTTAACAGAAATAATGTACAGTATAGAATATAAAGTCATGGTGCAGTGGAAAAAAGTATTAATATTGTGTATGAATCCCATGAGCTTGGAGGACTGCATCCATACTTCTCTGCAATGTCTCAAATAACTTATTAATAAAGTCATCTGGAATGGCAAAGAAAGCTTTCTTGCAAGTCTCCCAGAGTTCATCCAGATTCTTTGGATTCATCTTCAATGCCTCCTCTAACTTACCACAGACATGCTCAATAATGTTCAAACTGGTGACTGGGCTGGCCAATCCTGGAGCATCTTGACCTTCTTTGCTTTCAGGAACTGATGTGGAAGCTGAAGTATGAGGAGTGCTAACCTGCTGAAGAATCTGCTCTTACAACTGGGATCGATGACAAGACTTTTGTCACGTAATAATTATGAGTGAAACATCATGTCATAATTATGTATCAGATACAGCCAGTTTTAAGAATAAAGGTGAACTGCTCTTATTCAGTTACCGGATTTTTAAGTATTTTTGGGCAGGGATAATACACTTACACTATTACTTACCTCTGGTCACTAGAGACCATTACACTTTTTAATTGGGAAACAGACCCTTTAATAATTTTAAAGTTTATGTTATACTGTTTAGATTAGCGAAAACTTCTCATTAATGCCTTTAAAACATGAATGAGTTTAATAGAGAGCTCACAAAAAACAAGAAAACAAGAACATTTGCCTTAAACTTACAGCTAAAGTTTTCAAAAGTTAAAAACATTCTTTAATGCTCTACAGAAAAAAAATAAGTCACCTACATCTTAGCGAGCAGAGAGTGAGTAAATTAAGAGCACAATGTCATTTTAAGCACACAAACTACTAATACCCCAATGACAGAAACTTGACATTGCAAAATAACTTATAGTCATCAGAATGTCTAAAGGGGACCATCAAAATAAAGTGTTACCGAGTTTTGACATGCATTCAATATGATACATGTATATTATCAGTATGAAAGTGGTGCTATTTGGTTGCAGATGTGACTACGATGCAATTTTGGCTACAAAACGCAAATGCTAAACAGATGAATGGAAGACATGGTAACAAACACACACACATTCAAACACACGCACCCCCTCGCAACCACCCGGCATTTGGGCTAAGATTAGACAAATTAAATAGTATTATTCACGTCAGTGGCGCAGCTGTGCTTTAAAGTGGCTTCGTGTTAACTATCAAAATGGTTTGCTTTGAAAGCCACAGTCTTCCCCTTCATTGGTTAAATGAAAAAGCCCTCCTGCTCCCGTTGGGTGGGAAGATTTTTTTTTTGCTCATGCAATGGAAAAAAAATCATGGCTGCTTTCTACGGCAGGCTTTGGACCGACTCAAACTTCTCTGGATGAGGTTTGCAGGGGTGGTATTGGTTTTTCATCCGAATTGACAAGATGTTTTTATGGTGCATGTAAGCGATTAGGAACATGTATGCGTGTATGGGAGTTTGTTCTGTAAATGTGTGCACACTGTCTAAATCTCCCCGCTGTGGGGACAGATGATCATGTCAGTCTCTATGTGCTCTCCCTCTGTGTTCAGAATGGATGTTCGGCTAGACACAAGCCGGAGGGGTGTAAATGTGTGTGTATGAGCACCAGAACATCAGCCAGGGACAGTGATGGATCTCCAACTCTCAAGCATATCATCACCTGTATGCATGTGTAACACACTGTGTCAATGTGTGCACACAAATGAAACACAGAGGGAAAGCGTGTGTGTGTGTGTGCGCTCGCATCAAAAACAGAGAATAACTGAGAAGTTCTGGAGGACGATATTTCTTGAGTCAACATGAAATCGAAATTGACCCTATCTATTTTCTTAATGCATGTTCCTGGACTTATTGTGAACGATTTATCAGCGCGTGTTATTCCAAAGATGAAGAAAAATCTCAGTCTTAACAATATTTCATTAAAATTTAACATGCTCTCCCTCTAAAACAACTTTCCCTTTTCTGCTGACATCCCGTTGGCCGAGCAGACTATTGGATGATGTTAGCCAATAGTCAAATAGCTATTTAGTCACTGTTTTAGCAAACTCACATGCTGACTTCATTTGTAAAATGTAATGGCAAGTTTTAACAACAACAACAACAAAAAAGCATAATTACTAAATATATTGTACAGAACTCATTCCAGAATTGCAAGTACATTTAAATTTTCCTTAAACTGGATGTATAAATGTGTCATTTACAGTAAACTAAAAATGATTAACATAAAACACAAAATGATTAAATGTGATAGGGAACATTCGATTCTTTTGCTAATTGTTGTTTAACTTGTTGTTAAACTTTTCAAACAACTAACAGAGTTGACATTTTCCACCATTTTGTGCTTTAGTTCAATACGCTAATCTCAAACCACACACCACATGGTATGTCTAAAACAAGTTTATGCATTTTCATCATATTATTGTTTTTAAAAAAGTGAATGGGAAAATTATTTTTTTATCAGTGCTTTAAAAATTGTCATGCCTTTTCTTATACAAGGCATAAGAGTTGACCAAAACATAGATACAGAAACAAAATGTATTATTTAAAACGAACACACGAACGAAACAAACGACTGAAGGAACGAACTAAAATGAACGAACGAACGGAACAAACAAACAAACAAACAAACGTGCATTCAATCATTTTCCTTCAGCTTAGTCCCTTTATTCATCAAGGGTCGCCACAGTGGAATGAACCGCCAACTATTCCGGCGTGTTTTACACAGCAGATGCCCTAACAGCCACAACTCAGAACTGGGAAACACTCATACACTCTTGCACATGCACTCATACACTATGGCCAATTTAGTTTGTTCAATAAGAAAGAAAACAATACAAATAAATAAATGCAATAAATATGATCAATAAATAAATAAATGAATATGTTTCCTGCAAATGTTT
The DNA here is from genome assembly GCF_903798145.1 of Danio aesculapii. NCBI lineage: Eukaryota > Metazoa > Chordata > Actinopteri > Cypriniformes > Danionidae > Danio > Danio aesculapii. Next base: position 38,246,306 of record NC_079448.1, read on the forward strand.
ATTTAACTTAGTAAACACACACAAGAAAAAGATTAAAAATAAACTTTTTCAATGATAATTAAAGCTGAATGTAGGACCCAGGAGGTGGAGACTCAAGAATGAATAACGAACGAACAAACAAACGAAACGGAATGGAATGATCGAACGAACAAACTAAACAAAAAAGAACGAATGCACAAACGTACAGAACATAGGAAAGAAATGGAACGAACGAACGGAACAAATAAACAAAACAAACGGAACCGAACGAACAAACATACATTAATTCATTAATTTTTTTTGGCTTAGTCCCTTTATTCATCAAGGGTCACACCAACTATGAACCACCAACTATTCCAGCGCGTTTTACACAGGAGATGCCCTTCCAGCCACAACACAGAACTGGAAAACACCCATATACTCTTGCATTTACACATGCACTCATACACTTTGGCCAATTTAGATTATTTAATTCAATTTAGTTTATTTAAAGCCAGGACTCGAACCAGTGACCTTCTTGCTGTGAGGTGACTGTGCTAACCACTGAGCCACTGTGCCGGTCAAGTTAATAAACTTTAACAAATAATACACAAACAATAAGAAAGAAAAACAATACAAATAAATAACTGCAACAAATATGATGAATAAATAAATAAATGAATGAATAAACGTACAAATTACTAAAAAATGTATACAAAAGAAAATACATGTACAGATAAACAGACGTAATATGGTTTTAAAAAGTCAGCTCTTGCTAAACAATAAGCTAACAAACATGATGTCAGTGTTTGCTACCGAAATCGAACTGCCAAAGCAGTTTTGAGGTAAATGAATTGGACTGATTGTTCACTGTGGAAACACAAATCACAGGGCTCTCGTTTGCTGACAGAGGATGTAGCTGCGCAGACCAGTGTGATGTGGACTGGACAATCCTGTGGCGAGTCAGATTAGTGTGTGGCTGAGCCAGTGCCCTCAATGGCAATCCTTGTTTTGAACGACGATGTGCTTATGTTTTGAAGCTGCAGTTTACCCAAACTTCCCAGTTGAGCTGACCGACATGATCAAATGAAAGTTATAAGCATTAAAAATAATGTGTTGTGTGTTAAAGATTGTGGTCTGGGTTGAGCGTTTCCAACTTTTTGATTGAATCCGGCCTTCCTCACGCCTCAGAGAAACCTGATCCGGCTCTCAGGCTGCTCAACACTCCGCCTTGAAGCATAACAAAGATTTCACATTTACTGAGGGATTATTCACCCTGTCTGTGCGCTTGGATCCCAGAGCTAATCATTTTTACTTTTACTGCCTCCATTAGAGAGAGGGGGTGATAGCAGTTAGCCGTGTGTATTTAGTTCGCAGAAAGCAGTCAGTGTAATGGTGTGTTGTTTGAAACCCATGGTAACGTGACAATCCAGAAGTGAGTCAGAAGGAAGCGTTACGTAAAATAGGTACCAGGAAAAACAAGTTGAGCAAAAACGAAAAGATGCAACACTGAAGCTTAATTCTGATGTTGATTTTTTTGTAGGTTTGTTCCTTTTTACTGTGTTCTTTTACTTTGTAGCTGTTTACTATTAAAGGAGCAGTTCATAAAAACATTTTTTACTAAATTTGCTGTCGATTTAATACAGATGCAGGTGAATATATGTTTAATGAAATTATTTCATTCAAATTTTATTTAAACAAAATATTAATAACACTAATAATCTTCGCTATTCAGCTCATTCTGTTGCCAAGCATTCAAAATTGTAACCATTAAAAATAATATTGCGACACGGTACCTCTGTAAGTTTTGGCTGGACCGGTTGGCATTTCTGTGTGGAGTTTGCATGGAAATTGTTCTTTATGTATATACTAAGAAATTTGTATGTGTCTGAGTGGTTAGCAAAATACACTAACCGGCCACTTTTTAGGTACACCTTACTATTTCTGGGTTGGACCCCTTTTTGCCTTCAAAACTGCCTTAATCCTTCATGGCATAGATTCAACAAGGTACTGGAAATATTCCTCAGAGATTTCGGTCCCCCTTTTGACATGATAGCATCACACAGTTGCAGCAGATTTGTCGGCTGCACATCCATGATGCAAAACTCCCGTTCCACCACATCCCAAAGGTGCTCTTTTGGATTGAGATCTGGTGACTGTGGAGGCCATTTGAGTACAGTGAACTCATTGTCATGTTCAAGAAACCAGTCTGAGATGAGTCATGCTTGGGTGCGTTATCCTGCTGGAAGTAGTCATTGAAAGATGGGTACAACATGGTCATAAAGGGATGGACATGGTCAGCAACAATACTCATGCAGGCTATGGCGTTGACATGATGCTCAATTGGTGCATCCAAAGTGGATCCAAAGTGTTTCAAGAAAATATCCCCCACACCATTACACCACCACTTCTCTTTTTCGGGCCATTCTCTGTAAACCCTAGAGATGGTTGTGCATGAAAATCCCAGTTGATCAGCAGTTTCTGAAATACTCAGACCAGCCCGTCTGGCACCAACAAACATGCCACGTTCAAAGTCAGTTAAATCTCCTTTCTCCCCCATTCCGATGCTCAGTTTGAACTGCAGAAGATCATCTTTACCATGTCTATATGCCTAAATGCATTGAGTTGCTGCCATGTGATTTGCTAATTAGAATTTTGCATTAACGAACAGTTGGACAGGGGTACCTAATAAAGTTTATTATTAATATTATTAATGATAAACTAATACTAAAATATTAATACTACTAAGATACTACTATAAAATTAATCATTGAATAAATGTTGTCTCTGATCATAGACTTATCCGAGACTAATAATCTACAAATCCACAACAATGGAATTATGTAAACAAACTAATTCAAAGGGTTAAAATATTCAAGACTGTAGTTGGTAAAAAAAAAATCTATCAAAAATCTTTTTTTTTTTGTTGAATATTATTGTTATTCATGTAGATATTTATTTTATTTATGAGCAACTTAATATGTAACATTATTTACACCATAATTACCTTTAATCCATAAGCTCTGTGTACCATTTAAGTATATTATTCATATTAAGTATATTGTTACTTATACGTAGCAGACCATTTGTAAACAACATTCATTTTCGTGTCCAGACTGTGAGAAGACCTCTATATATCACCAGGAGACACAGATATTAGTTTAGTTTTTCCTGTATGTGTGTGTTTCTTATTTTTGACCCTCAAAGTTCCAGTAGCTATTAATTAGCATTTTATGAACCACCAAGATCCAAAGTTTCAGCTAAAAGCAAAACACAAATAAACACCAATACCTGGAATGGGTGTGTAAGCCAATATCAATTTTCATTTTTAGGTGAACTATCTCTTTAATAACCATACAGGCTTGAATTGCAGTTGTGAGAATGATGACAATCTGCATCACAATTCCAGAGGAGCAAAAACACCCACGACGTTAAACGAACGGGACGATTGCCAAAGACAAGACTTGTGGCGCTTGGCTTCCTGCAACACAAGGGATCATTCTTCAGTTAGTGCTTGTTTGAAAAGCTGATAGTCCCTCCCAAATGAGCCATTACTGATTGATGACTTTTTTTGTCACCATAATGCACACAGAGTGTTCATTCAGTGGTTTAATGTGCGCATTAAGGAGCGAGGGTGTGTGCGAGTGTGAATACATGTGTGCAGGGACATTACTAAATGCATTTTTACACTGCCGAGTGTATGGGTGGAGCCCAACTGTTCAACAGCAACCATTTAGTATGAACGCATAACGATGACACGGAGAGTAAAAAAATTATAATAATGTGGCTGTAATGTTAAGTGTCCAGTTGTAAGAGTCATTCTGGTAATTTTCCACATAGATAAAATATGCATTGACAAGAAAAAAGAAACTGCACATTAAATGGTGAATACTTATCTGTAGCTGACTAATGCATATATGCTAACATACTGTACACTATCTAACAAAAGTCTTATTGACTATCCAAGTTTTAGGAACAACAAATAATAACTTGACTTCAAGTTGATCATTTGGTATCAAAAGTGGCTGATATGAAATGCAAAGGCCTCTAGTTTCTGCTTTTTTTACCCAAATAAAATATGATCATGTCTTGATTTTTTATTATTTAATTAGGACTGTAATGTCTGGCTATGCTGAGACAAAAGTATTGTCACTTAACAGAAATAATGTACAGAATGTATATGTATAGAATATAAAGTCATGGTGCAGTGGAAAAAGAATTAATATTGTGTATGACTCCCATGAGCTTGGAGGACTGCATCCAAACATCTCTGCAATGTCTCAAATAACTTATTAATAAAGTCCTCTGGAATGGCAAAGAAAGCGTTCTTGTGGGACTCCTAGAGTTCATCAAGATCTTTGAATTCATTTTCAATGCCTCTTCCATCTTACCCAAGACATACTCAATAATGATCGTTTCTGGTGACTGAGTTGGCCAATCCTGGAGCACGCACCTTGACCTTTTTTGCATTCAGGAACTTTGATATGGAGGCTTAAGTATGAGGAGTGCTGTCCTGCTGAAGAATTTGCCCTCTCCTGTGCTTTGTAACGTAACGGGCAGCACAAATGTCTTGATACCTCAGGCTGTTTATGTTGCCATCCACTCTGCAGATCTCTTGCACACCCCCATACTGAATGTACAGTATTTGTGATCATTGGGATGCAGTTGAACAGATGATTCATCTGAAAAATCTACCTTCTGCTACTTTTCCAAATTGTCAACTAGAAGTCAAGTTAGTATCTGATGCTCTTACAACTGGGATCGATGTCAAGACTTTTGTCAGGTAGTGTATATGGTTAATAGTTTAACTCTAATACACACATACAAAGTTTGCGTCCAGTAAGATTTTATATTTTTCAAAGAAGTGGCTCATGCTAACAAAGGTTGCATTTACTGTAAATATAAACACAGAAACAGTAATACTTGAGAGAATACAAAGAAGTAATAAAACAAAGAAACGTGGCAAAGAATGGCAAACTTTAAAATTTAACAAAAAAAATATCAATAAAAACCTTCAGATTAATGAATTTTAGTTAAAAACTAATTTGCTGCTGCGAATATCTGATTTATTTTCAGGACATTTGATGAATTAAAGGTTAAAAAACAATTATATTTTGTAACATTAAAATGTTCTTACTGTCACTTTGGATCGTTTCCATGTACACTTGTTGATAAGTAGTATTAATTTATCTTTAAAAATGTAGTTTCAGAACATTTTGTAATGCCAGACATTTCACAAAAAAGGTAGATTGTCTGTAATCTTAGTATAGTCAGCATATGGCTTCTTGCTTGTAAAAGTCTGCTAAAATGGGCTATTTTGAAAAATAATATCAGCAATTGGCTTGTATCCTCTGGATCACAGTGTAAAAATACTTCATATCAGTATTAGCTTTAAATTTCTCAAATCGGTGCCCCACTAATAGCGACGTACCAACTGAATCTGTGACCACAAAACCTTGATACACAGCGAATTGGGAGAAATATGAACCATTACACCACTACTATGTTCATAAGTGGAAGCGGCATAATTTCAGACGGAGATTCAAAAGTGAGTCAGAATGTTTGTAAGTGTGTGCGTTTTGGATGGAGTGGAATCATCTCCCTCCGCAGGCTGTGATTTATGCAAGGCACACTTGAAAGTGTGAGTGGAGTCAGCGTTTTGAAGATGGTGAAAAAAGAAGAGGGGAAAAAAGAGGGGTGACGCTAGAACCGCACTGTTTAACATTCACATGTTTTACATTTCCAGCCTCTGCGAGGATGACATTTCATTTCTTACTACAAGTCATCTCACCCTGCCTAATTCAATTTACTCCACAGCCTGTCCCCCATTACCATCCTTCATCTGAGAAGCCTCCTCAATCTCCAGAAAAAAAAGGAGCACATTATTCTGTTTTCATCAGCCAGAGTGGAAAGCTTTGATGCCATTGGTTGCAAATAATTGTGTAAATAAAAATCGAATTTGCCTTTACTTTTATCTTGTAGTTTGATTGTCCAAACTGGACAAAGCAAGCTTAAAGTCAACTCTAGAAAGATAAAAGGTTAGTTAACCAAAATATGAAAATTTACCCAGAATTTACTCTCTAGCTTTTCTAAATCAGTTGGTTTGCCGTTTTTTCGTGACACACATACAAACAAAGATATTTTAAAGCATGTTGAAACTAGGCAGTTGATGTTACCCATTGGCTTTCATTGAAAAAAATACTTTAGAAATCAATGGCCGTAATAAAAAATACCAACATTCTTTAAGTAAAAGATTACAGTCATTTATGTGTAAACTATCCATTTAATGCCCAAAGTTTACTTTGGATAAAATGCATACATATACATTTCATTATGCCAACACCATTTGACCATGTCAAAACATCAGCAAGCACAACAGCAGCATATGTGACAAAGTTATGTTAGCATTAGCACTGTCAAATTTAATGTGTTGATACCATTGCATTTCAAGACTTCTATACTCAAAGGAGAAAGTCAAGACTTTTGGCCAACCCAAGCTCATTCTGAAAATGTACCTCTATATACATTTCTGGATATCGTCAAATACATTCCAGAAGCTACGTTTATTTGCAGTTTTTGTTTTCATGAATCCACAAGAGGCCGCTGTGTATGCTTTTTGAGATCTCAAATTTCTCTAACGAGTGCAATTCGCATCTGTTCTTCTTTCGTAAGTCCACCAGAGGCCGCGCTTGACTGACTGAATGACCGATCGACTGACCCACCCTCCCCCTTCCATAAACTCAACCAATAGTATTTGAAAAAGCACAGATTGACCTGCAAACCCACTTCCCTAAACCCAACCAACAAATTTAAAAAGCAATTCAGAAAAAAGCCCTCGTCTAACTTGTACCATGTTTTCAGCCTGTTATTTACTTGTTTATTTTATTTTTTGGCTTCTGTTTTTGTCTCACCCGCTTCCTGGAACCGCTCTTCACCGGACTCGAACCCCATTGTCACAGTAGTCTCCTCTCTGCGTCGCAAATCCACCAACATACATGGTGATCTACCTGGACAAACTGGTAACAGCCGGAAAGCCATCCATACGGAGGTAAGCAGTCAGCTGGTAAGCGCGAAAAGGAAAGGCATCATACCGCCCTGTAGCGTTCATTTAAAAAATGATATGCAGCAATACATACTTCTGACTACATAATTCACGATCTCCAGAAATGTATGTACTCTAGGACTATGTTGGTACAATGAGCCTATGTTGCTTTAGGCACCAACTGGCTTCCATACACAGTAGTCCAAGTATGATGCGCATTGCTGGCTCTAGTTACACTCACCTCACCATCTGGGTCACGGCACTAATATAAGTCCACTGGTTTTATTTACACGACCCCAAGTGGGATTCAAATGTGCTACTAAAGGCACACAGCTCTATACTGAATATAGAGCAATATACTCCCATATGCACTTTGGATTGTTTTTACATTTCTTTGTCCACAAAGTAAAACACTGAACAAGACAGTTGTTTCATGGTCAAAAAAGAAACCGTGCACATAGAACAAGGGAATTAATGTTAACAAAATTAAAGTATAACCAAATATAAACTTTTTTGTCAGTCATAACTTTTGAAGAAAAAAGTGCAGAAAATGGACAGAGATGAATATTTTTAGTGCACAAAAAAAAATATTCATTGGAATTAACTACATTTTCAACACAATCTCACGGCAGGTCGTAACTTTTTGATTTAGTGGCTAATTCATATTAATTCGTACAATCTAATTCGTACAACTTAGTACGATTTGCTCATCACCCAATGAGGGTTGGGTTTAGGGGTGGGGTTGGGTGCCACGCCTCCTTTTTAAAATTTTACATTTTCGTATGACTGAACTCGTACAAATTCGTACAAATTATCCTCTAAACTGACAAAACGTAAAACACTTACGTTTTCTTGAGAGATCAGGCTGACATTTTTTAAGGTAAGTGGTTGCAAACCATTAATATGGGCTGAATTTAAACAAACAAATTAAATTAAGTAATGTTCAAATTAACTTAAATTCAGCTCATATAAATTGCTTGCAACCTTTTACCTTAAAAAAAGTAAATCCAATGAACCATTTTTTTCAATGTGTATGCATATTATCAAATGGAGAACACTATGAAAGGCTGTGCTTTCAACGGTATGCATTGAAGAATACCCTGGGTTTAAGGGCCACACATCTTTCTCTAGTTAGATGGAGTGGATTGGCGAAAAGGGTGGGTGATTAATAGAGTTTTGGGGGGATTGTTTCTCTGCGGTGCATTCCCTCAAAAAGAGCCCCACAACGCCCTGTTGTTCATTTGTCTGTCTGTCTCTTGATATTACTTTGTCTTGGTGTCTGTACAAACAATCAAGACAACTTACATTCAAAAAAACCTTTCTTGGAGCTTCCAAACTGTCTTATAAACCTGCCCAGTTAAGTTTTTACAAAGCCATTTTTCCAGTGATAGTTCATGTCAAGCTGTCTTTGTAAAGCCATCCTACCAATACCATTTAATTCGTTCCATCCCACACACAGATTCACTTCTGAAGGTTATAGCTAATCTAAAACATGGTACAGCCATTATCAGTACATTCAGCTAGACAGACAAGAATCACATGCTCAACACTGGCATGAGTCAGATATGGTAAATAGTGTGCCACTGCATGCGTGCTGTGGTGATATTGCAATCTTTGTGTTGTATAAAATTGTATAAAATTATGTATAAAATTAATGTTTTTCTGGGAACATTTAATAGCAGAAAAATACAGCACAATTTCTAAAGTCATCAATTCGCTAAATGGACCTGCGACAGCATGGTGGCTCAGTGGTTAGCACTGTCACCTCACAGCAAGAAGGTCGCTGGTTCGCGTCCCAGCTGGGCCAGTTGGCATTTCTGTGTGGAGTTTGCATGTTCTCCCCGTGTTTGTGTGGGTTTCTTCCGGATATGCTATAAGTGAATTCGATGAACTAAATTGGCCGTAGTGTGTGAGTGTGTGTGTGTGTGTGTGTGTGTGTGTGTGTGTGTGTGCGTGTGTGTGTGTGTGTGTGTGTGTGTGTGTGTGTGTGTGTGTGTGTGTGTGAGTGAATGTGAGAGTGTATGGGTGTTTCCCAGTACTGGGTTGCGGATGGAAGGGCACCCGCTGTGTAAAACACATGCCAGAATAGTTTCCGGTTCATTCCACTGTGTTGACCCCTGATAATTAAGGGACTAAGCTGAAGGAAAATGAATGAATAAATGAGTGTAGCTGCTGATGTGTGCACACTACATGATGAATTGGTGACAGCTGCAATTCTCTCTTGCAAGAGTGGATTTATACCTGTCAAAAGCTTGTGACCAAAGTTTTGTGTTTGATTTGCACAGCCCGATTTCACAAGAAAACACAACTATTTTACATATTGTCAGAAAAGTGGCTCATTCCTATGAATTCTCGCAATCTCAAAACATACAAGTTTCAAAAGGAAGCATGCCTCAAACCTCAACCCTTAAACCAGCCATCAATGGGGGGATGAGCAAATCGTTCTAAAACGTACAAATTTATGAGATTGTACAAATTCATTTGAATTAGCCACTAAATAAAAAGAAAAAGTTACAAATTGCAATGAGACTGCATTGAAACATTTAAAATTTAAAAAAATAATAATCAATTATAATGATTATGAGTTATTATGAGATTTAAACCCAGTCATTGGGTTAAATATTTGATATGAAAATGTAACGAAGTGTTTATGTTTGTCCACATTTAAACCTTTTTTATCCATTATCCTTTTAAAATCTGTAAAAATATTGGGCTCTATACTGACACTGAGGAGAAGAAACATACATAGAGTTATTTATGTGCACACAAAGGTGTTCTTGCAGCTTCATAATATTCAAATTGCACCACTTAAGGCAAATGGTTTGTTTGAGGATGTTTTGGGTATTTTCTGCATTTTGAAAGATGAAGAAGAAAAGCATTTCGACCATTGCTGTCAATAGAAAATGAGAAAGCTGTCAGATTTCATCTAAAATATCTTAAAGGGCACCTATTTTACTCCTATTTTGAAGCGTCTTCTTTTATAATAGTACTGACACAGAGCTGTGGTGATAAAGACGGTAAAATCGCTGTAATTCATTACAAACATGCACTGTTTTAAGAATGTTTTAAACTTGTAAAACTCATTCTTGATCACATTTGATGGTGATTGATAATCACAGCGAGCTGAATAGATCTTTTAATCCCAGTTGCTTTGTACATGGCCTGTCTTGTTGATATGATTATAATGATTATATGCGTTACTACGGAGACATGTTAATATGCGGCTATCAATCAAATTGGTGGGCGGGAAAACCGCACACCTACGTTACGTTGTGGTGGGCCTCAAAATGGGAAGGATTTGGAGGAAATTTTAAAAAAGAGACTTATTGTCTTTATATCACTCCAATATGACTGTGGACACACTATACTACACACAATTCTGTCCAAACAGCTTCCAAAAGATGATTTTCATCAAAGGTGCCCTTTAATTTTTGTTCCCGAAACAATCAAAGGTTTCCTGGGTTTGAAACGACGTGAGGATGAGTAAAAGTAGTGAGTTATTATCTAATATTGATCTCCACTGTCTACCAAAAATAGCATGATATTCTTTATAAGCATTACTGCAGATCACATTTATAAACATTACATGGGCATTACTGTTGACCTTACTGCTGACCATATCCAACTTATCAAGTTGCAAGTTTGGAATCTTTGCGTGGAACAAGCGGTATAGTGTTCATAACCTCTGTTTAGGCTATAGGAGCTGACAAAATGTTAACTTAATCTGACTTGACACAAACGCTTTAGGTCTGTGGCCTAGGGGGTCGTGAAAAAGTGTTAGTGGGGTTAAGTGTGCAGGTTAGCTGTGGGCTATATAACAGGCAGGAAAGGGGTGTAGCAAAGCAGTCACAGACCCAGTCGTCTACTGCTAGCATGTCTTTAGCATTCTCTGCTTCAACCTGTGACAAATTAGCAGGTTTTGCTACCAGCAGATGTTGTTCAAAACAATCATGATTGATACCAGGAAAGCCTTTTCATTTTGTCTGCGTTCGTATACTTTTGTTTTGTTTTTTGATTCAAGCCGAGAGTCAAAATAACACCAGGGAAGGCTGTCAGACTGAAAAAAGAGAACCAAAATGGCTGTAAATATCAGATTCAAAGTGTGCGGTGATCTCTAATGTGTGTTTGTGGAAGGGATTAGCAGCGCTGCTTCACAACTACAGCAACGACTGGTCTAAATCTGCGCCCTCTTTGAATCCGCGAGGTACTAATGAAACATTTTACATAGCAGAGGGAAAACAGAGAGCTAGTAAAACCAAGAGAGAAAAAGTTTTAAAGGCCTCAAGAAGGAAAGCTGAGAAACCAAACCCTAGCATATGCTGTGCCAAAAACTGGTTACCAAGCCTGTTAGCTTTTCTAAGGCTGTAACTTTTTCTGTGCTACTTCCATGTGTTTTTCTGGAAGCAACATTTTACTGCTAACACATTTCAGTACGCACATCTACAACAGGCAACGGTGCGCTAGATGTCGCTTTTCAGAGGGCGATGCCAAAAAAATGATCCACGTTTATGACTAGATCTTTTTCTGAGATGCATTCTAATATTTTAATTCCAAAAACATGTCGTGCGCGAGATATTTATGCACGTCATGTGCATCGGCGGTTAGTCGGCAACAACTTGAACGTGCTTGGTGGCGAACATTTGTTTGTGTTTTTTTGCGCAGACGTGCTCCCAATTTCAAAGGGAAGCATGCGTGAAACTCTGTGTGGCTCAGAGTCCCGCTCCAATGAGAAACACATTTAAGCATTCAGCGCTGAAATGTCAAACCCAGCGCTGCGCCAGCACAATAAGGAGAATGAGAGAATAGATTAATGCTTGAACCCTGCCTGTTGTCAATTGATGGAAAATAAATCACAAGGCCTTAATCATCGAGATTGTACATCTCAAATCTTCTACATCCCAAAGTGGGATGCACATGAATGACGCGGAGGAAACTTTGCATGCATACACACAAACTTAGCAAAAGACATGTGTTTTAAGAATTGGAAGAAAATAGAACTGTATCAGCTCAGAGAACTTCCTAGTTTGATTATTTTTGCTGCAAGGCCATTTGGTTTAACAGTTTTCAACACACCTCAGAGACTAATTACTTGAGAGATGACAAGCAATGTCATTGGCAAGACCACCAGGGCTCTGCTTTCATTGTGAGAGGGAAAAAAACTTATGAAAAAGCAAGCAAAGGAATTCTGCAAACTTAATTTCAATGCAGAAATATTAATAAAAGGGTGTGAAACTTCTCGCTTAGTCCTACAACACTGATTTCTTTTTTTAACAATGGAGGCACTTCAGCGTAGAGGGTTTTAAAATTAAATTAGGATCCTCTTGAAGTCACATTTACCGCGGCTGACATTTAACAACATCCTGTGACCTGATGGTTGACAAGCTTTTCATTAAGGACTGCTGTGCTCTGCTCTTGCATATTAAAGACATCTTATTTCCATTAGAGAATAGCAGAGTAACTCATTGAATTTCTCACACATTTATTAAAAAAGGGAAAGCTAAAAACCAGCTAGAATTTGATTTGTAGTTAATATGTATTAGTAATAAAAAACACTTCAATATTAAAAAAAAAGAAGTTTCTGTTATAAGTATATCTGTTATATTATTATTAATATTAAAAAACTGAATCCATAAATCTTAAATTATAACGTTTTTTGTTATAACATAATAATAATAATAATAATAATAATAATAATAATAATTAATATTATTATTATTATTATTATTATTGTTGTTGTTGTTGTTGTTGTTGTTGTTGTTATTATTATTATTATAAATAACATTTGTTGTTATTATTATTATTATTATTATTATTATTATCATTATTCATTCATTCTTTTTTTTCAGCTTAGTCCCTTTATTAATTAGGGGTCACCACAGTGGAATGAACCGCCACCATATATTTTATGCAGTGGATGCCTTTCCAGTGGCAACCAATCACTTGGAAACACCCATACACTCTCATTCACACACATACATCCCGACCAATTTAGCTTACCCAATTCACCAATAGCATGTCTTTGGACTGTGGGGAAAACTGAAGCACCCAAAGGAAACCCACGAGAACATGCAAACTCTACACAGAAATGCCAAATGACCCAGCCGAGGTGCGAACCAGCGACCCTCTTGCTGTGAGGCGACAGCGCTATCCACTGCGCCACCGCGCCGCCCCTATAGATGATATGTAGATAAATTTAAATTAATGATTTTTACAAATTGCTCCAGCCCTTCAGCAGAATCAACCATTAATTACCACTGCCCAAGTTGAACAAAAAAATTTAGTGTCCAGCTATAAGTATTTAGGCTTTTTACTTGATCAGGAGGTTTCCTTCAAAAGCACACGTATCAAATTTGGTTCACAAATTCAGAGTTAAGCTTGGGTTTTCCTATTGAAATGCATCCTGCTTTTCTCTTAAAGCTCGTAAACATTTGGTGTCTGCAAAATTTTTACCATTGATTGACTATGGGGTGTTTTATATATGAATGCTTCAACCAAATGTCTTCAGCCTTTAAACTCTGTTTATCACAACGCTCTGAGGTTTGTCGTAGACTAACTGACCATTGTGAACGGTATGCCAAAGCTGAGTGGCCTTCTCTGAATGTAAGACGGTTAACCCACTGGATGACTGTGGTCTACAAGGCTCTTCTGAGTCTGGTGCCTTTATACCCAAGTTCCATTTTTCATAGGTCAAAAAGCCAGTATGCCCTACATTCAAGTGAATCTTATCATTTGACTGTTCCCCAGGTTCAAACTGAAATGGGGAGGCAAGCCTTTATTCATGCCGCCCCCTCATCCTGGAATACTCTTTAGTCTGAAATAAAAATGTCTGAGCTCATCCCAATTAGGGTTGGGCAATGTCGATCAATTTGGCATCATACGATGTCTAATGTGAAACATCGCAATGGACGATGGCAACGTCATCATGCGGTGAATTAATTATTTATGAATAATTCATTAATTCATAACGAATTAATTATTTGAAGTCTACCGTTTCAACTACCTGAACCGCATGGTCTTTGTTTTACCCATAACCAAATCATAAATAAATAAAAGATGAGTTACATACAAATTACCACCTGTCAACCACTTTTTTCACAGGACTCTGGCATGAAAAGGCAGAGTGATCTATGTCGTTATAATGGTGTCGACAAACTTGGTTGGTAATGCACAACCAGCAGGAACCAACCAACAGTATCTGAAGTTTTGACTAAAATTATTAAGTATAAGAGTGAAATCAAAAGATTGAAGCAGTGTACTGACGCTGTGACACGTTACCTGATAGACTCAAAAGACAGAAGAGTCATTAAATAGAGACAAGATTAATTAAATATCACGTTTAACAACTATAGTGAGACGCAATCCAGTCGTCTATCCTCGATAAACTGTCTGACGGTGCATCTTACTGATCCAAAAGTTCTGAATGGTATTGTATAAAATATAAATAGGTAAAAATGTAAAATGGCGCAGTGGGTAGCACAATCGCCTCACAGCAAGAAGGTCATGGGTTCGAGCCCCAGCTGGGTCAATTGGCATTTCTGTGCAGAGTTTGCATGTTCTCCTCGTGTTCATGCGGGTTTCCGGTTTCCCCCACAAGCCCAAAAAAAACATGTGGTATAGGTGAATTGGGTAAGCTAAATTGTCCGTATGTGTGTGTGAATAAGTGTGTATGGATGTTTCTCAATGATGGATTGTAGCTAGAAGGGCATCCACTGCGTAAAACATATGCTGGAAGTTGGTGGTTCATTCCACTGTGGCGACCCCAGATTAATAAAGGGACTAAGCCGAAAAGAATAAATGTAAAATATGTAATTATGTAAAAATGAAAAATTCAGACACAATGTTGTTATAAACTCACAGAAAACGTCAACAAAGCCATTGCAGAGATATATTTGGTAACACTTTATTTTGATGGTCCATTTGAGTATCAGTAGACTGTCTGCTTAATATCTGTTGATACTGCTCCTTTAACAGACATTTAACTGAATTTAAGAAACTTTGCAAATACATGTCAACTTACACTCGCCCTAACCCCAACCTAACAGTCTACTTATAATCTAATGCGAATTAGTTGGCATGTAGATGCAATGTACTTAAATTTAACAAACGGACCACCAAAATAAAGTGTGACCATATATTTTTGTAATAGTTTAAATCATGGTCCCATAAATGCAATTATATAAGCATATATAAACAAAAAAAACATGTCATAAATCATGAAACATTAAGTACCAAATTGTTACAAAGCACCATTCATTTTTGCATAATATTTTTAACACTGACACCATTTATCAATGATCAATGTGCCTAAAACATAAAAGTTCCGTTTTGGTTTTCTTGTTTTTATTGGGACAAAAGACAGACATCAACATAAAACAAGCTGGATTTATAGCATTATGGAAAACATTTGAGGTCCGTCCTTAATCTGGTTTACTTCCTTTTCTCCCATTGTTTTTCTCTCACACCATTCAATCGAAGACAAAAGGCTAAAAATATAACACACACTTAAAGACATCACACTGAAAAAAAAAATATTACTATTGTAT
This sequence comes from Danio aesculapii, assembly GCF_903798145.1. NCBI lineage: Eukaryota > Metazoa > Chordata > Actinopteri > Cypriniformes > Danionidae > Danio > Danio aesculapii. The sequence continues at coordinate 38,261,849 of NC_079448.1, forward strand.
AGTCTTATTGGACACACATACCCTTTCTAAAAAGTCTGCCTGCCTTAATTTCACTCAAGGGGAGATCTGGGAGAAGATCAATGACACTAAACCCAGGACTTACCCTCCACACACACACACACACCGTCTGCAAATGAAATGCAGAGGCCCGAGCGAAAACACGCATCTCCACACACAAACAAACGCTGGCATGTGTACACACACTGTGCACTATTTAAATCATGAATGTCCCGTACAGTGTTTCAGCAGAACAGTGATGGTGACAGGACGAGTGTGTTGATGTATCCCAGAGGAAATGTCAAATGATTGACATGCCAGCCCACCTACTGCCCATCACAGCAGGGTCTCGGCTGACCGGGCCACCCCGGCAATCACTACCATCGGCCTCTGCACTGGCGGATTTATGAAAAGAAAAAAGAAAAGAAACAAAAAAAAAAAGAAAAGGGGGAGGGGGAAAGTTCTGAAACTAAACCCAACGCCCACCTGTCCGTCGGCTGAGGGGGGCTGGACAGAGCTGAAATAAAGCCCTTATGAGAGCACTGTGATCATAACCTTCACAATCCACAACCCTTACAGCTGTCTCAAACTGGGCCGAGACCCCGACTGCACACACACGCACACACACACACACACACACACACACACACACACTCGCTTCAGCACATGTGAACATACATAAATGCTTGCAGACAAACAACCACAAACCACTACATACACACTAGGGTTGTCATGATTTCAGAGTTTTCACTGCACGATTACTGTAGCCAAAAGAACTCATGATAATAATGTATTACACTATCTATAAAATACAACATGTTCCAATATGTTCATAGAAAAAGCTGAAGATGTTGTTATGCAATTTCAAAATACTACATAGAAATTTGTTTGACATTAGAAAAAATCACGATGAACTGAAGTTGTTATGCAGGATCAAAATACAACATGAGCTTGTTTAAACGTTGGAAAAATATCAACTTGGGATTTTTTTGATGATAAAATACAACAAAAAAGTTAAACAGTTGACGTTTAAGGGTGCTTTCACACCTGTAGATCGATTCTTTTGTTCCGAAATGTTCTTGTTATTTTTGTTCTTGGTGCGGTTCGCTTTCACTTGGCAAAGCTTTTAAATGGACCAAAATCGTTCAAACAAATCACGTGCGAGTTTCTGGGGCCCACAGATTCATATGAGATAGTATAAGCAAAAAGGTGCACTTTAATGTTGACATCCACAGACATGGTCACCAAATATAACTCAGAGAGGTGAGACTTTTCCATACATAGCCTCATTTCAGTTGTAAAAATCTGTCTATTGAATCAATCAATCTATTTAAAAAACATTGGGTAGAATTATGCCTTATAGGCTTAAATTATAGAGTGAAATTACAGATGAACCGAGACTGCAGTCATATCATGAAGCAGATCAATGTTGATCTTTCTTTTGAGGTGCCAGAAATGAACGAAACAATAGGCCCAATACAAAACATTATAAGAATGAATTATGGAAAAATTGTCAGATGGTAATTTCAGTCAATTTTCCCAATGGATAAACAGCTCTCTTTAATATTTCAGCATGCTTTCACTTTCGTATTCGACATGAAACGTACATTTTCCGGTAGGAATGACATCCCACCCACTCATAGTTCTCTCATATAGCCACATATGCCTGTTACATAACCATAATACACTGTGATATAGCCTAGTTTGTTAGTTCGTTGGATCGTATTGCCATCTCATTACAATTGATCCACTCCAGAGTTCATTTCAATCGAGCCGAGACCACCTCATTCAGGCAGTCTCGGACCGATTGTTTTGGCATGGATCCAAGCGCGATTGCGGTTTTCACATATGCCAAATGAACTGCGCTAACTAAGCAAACCAGACAACAAACAACTAGGTGTGAAAGCACCCTAATAGTCAGTTGTATAGTACTCTAACTATCGCTGCTGACAAACCCATAATGTACAGATAAATCTTAAGAAAATTTTATATGGGGAAAAGAATGTAGTCTACAGGAATACAGTAGATTGATTATAAGGTTGATTACTAATAATCCAAAGACTTATGTCAAATTAGACTAGACTAAATTAGACATTTTATCGATTAAAACTAGACTAAAACTGGACTAAAACTAGCCATAATGATTAAGAAAGACCAAAATATGACATCTGGAAAAGTGAACAGGCACTAATGCATTCTATTAGAGATTGAATTTTAGTGTTATTCCTCTTCTGAACATCCCTTGTAGACTTTGAGTTAGAGGGCGCCCTCTGGCCTTAAGTATGAATGAAACAAATTGATTGCTAGTGTAAAGCTCAATAATTGAACTTGACTGCTTGATTATTTGTATAATTTTTTCCTTTTTATGCCAAATACAGTGCTCAACATAAATGAGTTCCTCCCATTTTGAAAAGTTGTATTTCCAACTAATTTCAGTAAATGTGGATCATTTTGGTGCATTTGAACAAAACAGGCTAATTAAACGGATATATATTTATTAAAATAATATTTAGTTTAATATTTATAAATAATAAGATAATACAATTGGATTAATGTGAAATATTGGAGTACAAATATAATATTTTAAAGCTTCCTGTAGAAAATATTAATCTAAATGAGAGATTTGTGAGGGGTGTACTCATATATGTTGAGCATTGTATATATCAAACTGATCAATACTATCAATACTGATATTGTGCACCCCAGGCTCACTCTACGATTGCTTAGAGGAATAAATACTGACATACTTGTCCAAGTATTCAATTTGACAGCTAAGATATGCCCGAAATATTAAGGCCAATGGGCATGAGAAAAGGTCTTTTATTTTTAGGCCCCAGAACAAGACGGTAACAAGCACTGTGCTCTTTAGCATCCCACTGCACACACAAACACACCACCTTAAAATAGCTAAAGCACATCCACTTATCCTGCGAAGGGGATTTGAACCCCTAAATAAAAACGAGGGATGTTTACTCATCCGTATCTCACCCTCTGCTCTCTCCGACAGGGGGAAAACAGGCGCTAAGCTCCAATCACGCTCAAAAAGGCTGCGAGTCTGTGAGCCAAGGCTCTGAATAGCAGAGAGGGTAAAATGTGCCTCCAGAGAACGCGGCCCGCTTCGGGCTAATTAAAAGTTGGCCTTCATGCAGAAAAAATGATTAGCACATTTGTGTGATAATGTAATTGCTAAAGTGGATGCGATGTGATGCACCACTAACATTTTGTGTCAGTCAAAGCAAAGGAAAATTTTAACTATATGGAAACTTTGTGAAATGTTATGGAGAGATGGATTAACTTTCACTGCCAAAGACAGATGTCCTGCTCATCACAGATGACAGAATGTGCTTCGATGGGAGCTGATACTGATATGAATTATCTCATATAGTAATTGAGTCATTCAGAGAGCATTTGTAAGTGATACAGTATAGGGTCCAACGGTCTGGGACCATTAAAGTTTTTATTCACTGTTACCATTGTCTTTTCTTAATAAATATGTATATTTATTTATTTTACTTAGAGTTTTTTGTTTTGTTTTTAACATTGAGAAATTAATTTACATTTCAATGAGATATGAAACTAACATTTTAACAGTTTGTATACCCGCATATATTCTCACATTTGATATTTATTTATGTGTATATATATATATATATATATATATATATATATATATATATATATATATATATATATATATATATATATATATATATATATATATATATATATACATACACATTAGAAAACAATATTGCATATTAAGTATTAGGGTTGTCGTGATACCATTCATTCATCTTACGATTCTATACCAGCTGAAGTATCACGATACCAAGAATTATTGCGATACTGTAATTCATAACTCAAATTATAAAGAAAATGGTCAGAAATACTATATTTTACATGTTATAATAGGTCTAATTAATTCATAATTCCCTTATTATTAAAAAAATATATTGTTTGCATGTCACTTCACCTAAAATGTATTCACTCTTTTTGTTTATTTTGAAGATAATTGACTAACAAAAATACATTAAAATAAAGATGCAAATTATTACTGAAAATTATTTTTTCAGTCTTATCAGGTAACAATCTAAAGTAATTAAAAATGTAACTTTGTGAGTCGTTCTTTTTAAGAGACTGTTGCGATTGTTGCGGATGTTACTAAATATTAAGAAGAACAGAAATGAACCGATTCAGATGTGCGTTTGAAACGTCAGAAAACTTGCATTCCTAAACAGCTTCACATACTATAGAATTAAAATGGTCTATTGTTGCACTAACGTGAGCATTTTAGTGACTTTTCCACATTCAACATTATCTATTGTAGATAGTGGTTAATGACGATACTATTGTTTACAAACTACAGTGGCACCACCAGTATTTTGGAGCCATAGTTTTGCGATACTTGTACCGGTAAACCCTATTAGGTATATACATTTATTTTCCATCACAGTGTTCATTATTGTTGTCTAAAATAATTCTAAAGTCTTTTTTTTTTTTTTTTGCTTTTTGTAGTAAGCAGAAAATGTGCTTTAACACATGCAGTGGTTAAGTTTAGTTCCCACAAACTATACTCATCAAAATGCTTTATTTTTGCCTGTTTTTCTGTTGTGTGTTTTCCCAGGATGTCAGATTTCCCTTTCAGTTTTTCTGCACATATATATTGGTGCAAGGGTGGTGAGACATCATAGGAATGATCCATCTTCAGGTCAGGTTATTTTTTGCCATCTTCTGGAGTGGAAATTCTCAGGGGCAGGGTTTGATTTTCCGTCCAGTTTGGAGGGGATTACCTGAGCTTTGGACGCTCACTCAGCCGTTGCCCACCTTCCACGGGCTGACTGTGCCGAGACATCTTGTGGCCGGGGCGTAAAGTATCCGTCATTTAGCAGCTAAACGTCCCCTCGCTTTTCCACAGCACCTCCTCCTTCAACTTTCTCTCTTCTTGGCTGCTGCTTCTCGTCTGATATCCAACGTGTTAATAAGGAAGATTTCATAATAATTCAAGCCAGTTGTTGGCTTCCATGACGACCGTTACATTGCTTTCTGCTGCCTGATGAAACTGTTCATTACTGCTAAAAGAAAAAGAATGCTTCACATTCCACACAAAATGCTGGCAAACATCTGACAGAGCTGTATCTGGTGACTTTATTATTTTTTGCCATGAAATGGATGGCGGAGATGTGAAGGCTGTCTGCCTTTTTTCTCTCTCGCTGCAATAACTCTTCTGTCTTTGCTGTCTAGCGCTGTTTCACAGAGGCAGCATGAAACTCCAAAACAGTCTGAAAGATATGGATCATGTAGCTCCATTTAGGCCAAGCTTTAGAGCAGATCGCATCTGAGAACCGATCGACTGTTTAAATCAATGAGCTGTGACTTCATTTAAAGCGGACATGTAAAATAAATCCTCAAAAAGCGTGAAGTGAAGTTTTAGCTCAAAATATCGCCCTAGTCCAATTTGTAGCTATTTGCTTGTACACAGTTGCAATGCAAATGAGCTGCTGCTTTCCAGAAGAGGGCCAAGCGTTTAAACATATTCTGACACTCCAGAAACAACAAAACATGTGAACGTCAACATGTCAGAAATGACCAGTAGCAGGGTCTGCACCAAGACTTTCTGAACAGTTTGTGAACATATTTAAGCTGCTGTTGAGGCATGATTTCAGCAGGTTTCACAAAGTCAAAGACTTTATTAGACCATTATAAATAAATTTTCAGACTTATACAGACCTTTTTATTATATATTATTATTATATTATGGTATTTCTTAGTCACAAGTTTTAAATAAATTGTCAAAACAAGCAAACCCTAGTTGTATACATACACATCTCACATACAAATCTTTAAAAACTATAATAAACTAACTGTACGCACAACAGTCTGTCCAGGTCAGTGTCCTCCCCATATATAGACTATAAATACACAGAGAACTTTTAAACAAACATTATAGTAGGGATGATAATTAAACCTGATTAAACTAAATTCAATGATAATTAATATTGGTAAATGCAGTTTTGTTAAAAGTTCTATTGAGATGGATTGTAGGTGATTGGATGCCTATTGGCCCGACTAGGTAGTTTTCAATGGGCAAAGGAAAAATAAGACCTGCTTATTTAATTATTTAAGACATACAAGACAAAATTTCAGTCAATTTAAGACCTTTCAAGGCCTAAAATTTAGTTTTTGAAATTTAAGACTTTTTAAGACCCAGCGGACACCCTGAGTTGTTAAAGAAAACATAAAAAGTCAGTCAAATTATTATATTGTTCATAAAAGAAGCATTTTTCATATTAAATAACAACATAGCTCTGGCCTCTGTAAATACAGTCAGAGGCAACATACTTTAACCACATAGAATGCTTATAAGTACATTCAGAAAGGAGTTTTTGAAAATGGCATTTGTTTTGTATAGTAACTTGGAGCATTAAATGCTGGTATCGACCAATCCTTTAAAAACTGACCCTCACTGATGAAGCAGTAAAAGCATAACATATATTTTGTGCATATTTATAACACTATATAAACAACCCTTAGTAAATTTCTTTTAAAAAATTAATTCAACCACAATATGGCTTGAATGTCATGAGACTACATGTCCGTTGGTTTATATAATAACAGAACATTTGTAATGTTTTATTTCTATTTTTTTCTGGTGCACACACTGCAAGTAAACAGAAATTATTTAGTGCTGCAGTGACACAGAAGATGGAAATGTTCAGGTTGTAGGAAATTCCTTTTTCTAAATCACTAATGGAACAAAATATAAACACTAGAAACACGTTTGTTTCACATTTGTTTCACAAAATAAGTTTACCAAAACATTACTGGGTTGTCCATCACATTTCCTGGATTTGTAGATGAACTTGGCACCAGATTACAGCACTTAAACACTGAATAAGTCAGATTTTCATTACATGTCCACTTCAACAATAAAAAGTGTTGTACGGTTTCAAACTAAACATGAAATTAGACTGTAAATGATTTCACATCAGCGCTAGACATCCACGTTTCCTCAACACACCTCGCAGGAAATCTTTAGTTACGTAATTCTATATTGAGCACATCAAATGCTTCATTTATAGTGAGGCACAGGCTATTTGTAGTGTAGATAATATTTCATCACTGTGGTAAAAAAAAACTAAATAGACCCAAAAGCCAACGGTATGCGGGCGCCTCTTGCCTCACTTGCTCCACCTCTATTTATTGCTAGTGCAAAGGGCACGTTTGACGTCTCGTGTTGCCTCCCAGACAGAGAGTAGAGACCTCATAAAAAAGAAAAGAGAGCCCGTCTCACCCACCTGTTGTTGCTGAGGCGGGATGCCATAGTATGGCGGTGGCGTGGGCTCTTTAAAACCCACCTGCAACAGAGACACTGGAGCAGGAATATGGAAACTTCATCTGCCGCACCAGAGCAGGCCCTGAACATGAGGATGAGTGAAAGTCCCCCGTAGATGAGCTTCCCACTTTCATTTACACTTATTTACTGAATGAAGTGCTCATATCAAGCTTCATTAGGGGCACAAACAAGTTCACTACAAGCGTTGTATAGTTATTACATAAAAAAAGAGAAATAAATCCAAGTCAAATAGTTTTTGGAATACCAAGGGATGAAACTAATAATAATAATAATAATAATAATAATAATAATAATAATAATAATAATAATAATAATAATAATAATAATAATAAAATCAACAACTTAAATACTTATCATATTTGACAGTTTTAACATCATGTTTAGCAAATGTAATAAAATTACTTAATTACTACAATTTGTCGAAAATATTAAAAAGACTTTATATTATAACTACATATTTAGCTACAAAAATTGTCTGTATAATTGTATAATAGCCATAAAACACCTATCAAAAAAGTAAAATACACATCACAACGACGCATTGCGCAAACTTTGTGATTGGTTGGTTTGGTAGCGTGATGAGGGTGGGTGGTACAGAGAGCCACATTTTAGGCAATGTGTTTTTAATGTCAGTTGTTCAGCGTTGATGTTGTTATTTTAAAATCAAGTAATGCATCCTTTATTTAAAAATCTCTCACTTGCAATATGTGAGCATATTTACTGTACAAAACTTGTTAGTGAACTATGAGGGCAGAAACTTAAAATAAATGAACAAAATAATCGGTTATTAATCGTAATAGAGTTAAAATGTTCAATTAATTGAGATATATATATATATATATATATATATATATATATATATATATATATATATATATATATATATATATATATATATATATTATAGGTGGGCATAGATTAATCTTTTTAATCTAGATTAATCTTGAATTCTGCCGAAGGCATTCAGAATATGTGTGCTACCCAAATAATAAATCTTCGAGAACGGGTTTCTCAAGCCAGGTGGCGCATTAGAACAGGGGCTCATCTCCGGTTTCCAAAATGCACTATTTTGTCAGACGGCTCAGGTACACAACTGCGCTAAAATATCAAGGTGAAAGTCATCATAGCTTGCATAGAATAGACCCAGCTCCCAACCCAACTTTAAAAATAGATTAACGGCATATATATATATATATATATATATATATACAGATTCATAGTAGGCCTATATAAATAGTGGTACAATGCACATGATATTTTTGTCCTCCTCACTCTACCCATTTGTTTAGAAGCCTCTTTGACATTGATTAGTTTTTTTTTATGGGACACTGTGACTCTGAAACCCTAAACGGGTCGTCGGCAGCCCCCTGTAGTGAGATGACTCATCCCTGTCCCGCTGCTGGAAACACATGAGCGCACTTGACTCTCTGTATGTTTAGTGATGTGACTGTCCGCTGTTGGAACAATGGCAGGATTACAACAGATGACTATTAAAAGACCAAAGCATCTATGCCGAACAATGCTGGGGTTCACTCATGATCTTCAGCATCTGCCAAAAAAATGCTTTCAAGACTCCTGATCACTATCAGAACAAATAATAAGAGTTGGCAAAAGCAATCCTGATTTTGTATATGTAGACCAATCAATTTAATTCTCCACTTTCTTGATTGTCTTTGATGTTTTTCTTTCTTTTTTTTCAGCACGTGCGTCTCCAAGTATGCAGTGAGCTCGAAACTCGAGATAGACATAAATTAATAGCAAAGAAACTTTGGCAAATATTCAAACAAAAAGCTCCCTTATTTATTATGACATAGAGATTGACCCATTAAGAGAGTCATAATTTTGGGCTGTCATGGCATTGGCATGTTTTTAATGGCGGAGGGACTACCTCTCTTCGAGTGTCATGACAAGTATTGATGGCTGAATGAAACCTCGTCCAGACAACAAGCAAACTAGGAGCCACTTGTGCTGCATTGTTTTAAAGCTATCCGTGCCACTTATTTTTAGCCGGTTATACAAACTATTCCACAGGTCCTCAAATGGTCATTCTTACAAGCAGCCGCATTTTCACTAGGACACAGTGGGACAACTAACCATTTGTTTCCACTTCATCTCTATTGTTTTTGTCCGCTGTCCCTTTCCCTCCCTCTTCTCTGCCATTTAACAAAAAAGCAGATATTCAACAGACTACGTGAATTATTTTTTATAGAAATATAACAAGCTCTAATATTGCATTCACACAAACATATGAGCATATAATATGAAATAGTAATAATAATAACAATGCCTCTTAACAAATATTGTTAAAATAATATAAGTCATTTAAAATAGTAAATAAATGGCAGAGACAGACTGACCGACCTGCAAATGGATAAACAACGCAAGATAAAAATGCAAGATAAAAATGCAAGATAAATAAACAAATATTGCATGAAGGTAAATAAATATTCACTGTAAAAAAAATCTGTTAATTAACAGTTTCCGTTTATTTTTGGATGTAAATTGCATTATGGGACATTGATCTCTGCTCTGTTAACTTTTGATGTTGAAAATTGACCTCTACAATATAATATAATATATAAGAAATAATACAGAGAGAGAAATAAATAAGTAAAATAACAGAAAATGTACTGGCAGTTTATTACAAGGTTTTTGTACCGCAATTTACAACACCAATGCAGACAATATATTACTTTAATCTATTAAAATGTCTAAAAGGTTAGAAAAGTCCCATAATGTTATTCAAAAGAATAAAATATAAAAACATGAATCACAAAATTTAGAAAACTGCTAATTTACAGATATTTTAGTGTATAAACAAACAGGCATGCAGAGAAAATACATTATAATTAGGGCTGTACTAATAATCGGAAAAAGATTGCGATTTGATCCCCCACACGATCGTAATCCAGCATCTCTATGATTCAGCCAAGTTCAGGAGAAGCATAAAAGCAGTTGCACAAGACTTCACATTGTTTAATATGTTGTTAAGCATCATGGACACCTCCACATGGTGTTAAAAGTGTCACGTCCTGTATTTTTAAGGTATAATTTACCAAAAAATGTTATTTCTATCTTCATGTAATGATGTATTCGCGGCCACGAAATCACACGTGAGCTGACGCACTGTTTGTTTACTACCGAGAGGACATGCGCGTGGCCACGAATGATGTCTACTTTAGTGAACAAAACCTACAAAAGCTGTGAAATGATTTCAGGTAATAAAGTTGTAAATAACGTTCAATTTGTTGAGTCTGGGAGACACGTGGAAAGTATGATTTCCTTTTTTTTTTTTTACATGAGTGCACTCGGCAGTGAAAGTGAAACCGAAATCCCACACATCATTTAACTGACCATATCTCATTGTAAAGTTATGATCACAACAAGCATTTGACATGTTTTTTCTTCCATAGCAGACACAAAAGGTTGTGCATGAAAATAAGTGTTTATGGGGTCAGTATAACTACTCCAGCCTATATAATGTTGAACATAATGCAAGTTGTAAAAAAACGAAGTGAAATAAATTGACAATGTCGTCGATGACAAATGACAAGAATATGTGTCAAACATAATAATTCAACTTTAGAATTATGAATAGTTGGTTTCTGATATAATAACTTTACTGTGCACTAACCAGGACAAATTTAAAGTATTTTCAAGTCCACCATTCCAATTTAGCATTTTAACCAACAGTAGATCTACACATAGGCCTAATATTATTGTTGTTTTACCATGTTTCAGAAAAAAAAAACAGTAATAATCGCCTTCTCATATGAACCTTTATTTTACATCTACAGAATCAGGAGAAAATCATGATTTTGATTAAGCAAAAAAAAAAATCAAGATTCTCATTTTAGTCAGAATCGTGCAGCCATAATCAAAATATAAATCAAATATAAATCAAATATAAAGTAATTTTGTACCTCACAAAATTACTTTATACAATAATAATAATAATAATAATAATAATAATAATAATAATATGAAAATCCCAAGGGACCCCTTTAGCCCTTTGACTTCAAAATGTAATATAGCAGATAAGATAGTATCTCCCCAAAAAAAATCAGCTGTTCAGCATGAGTTAGAGTTCATTCAGCGGTTCAAAGTTTACATTCAGGGTTCATTTCACACAAATTCACACATGGCATCTGAACTGAACCTAATATGCATTAAACTAAACAAAACAATTAGCCAGTCTAACGCTAGTGATGTTTTGACTATACAAACGTACTCCTCCCCGCACAAATATATTACATATACTACTTGGCCTAATTTGTGACAGTAGTTGATGGAGTGAGGCATTCAATAAATCATAAAAGACAGAATATTACTTCAAATCCATATTGATTCTGCTTATAGAAACAAGGTGTTGTGTGGGTGTTGAGTCTGGCTCTGAAAAACTACACAGCGTTAGGAGGTATCGCTTACAGTGGCTCAAAAAGAAACATCTGGACAGGCACGACTCCAAAAAACACAAACCCTGCTGAGACTGGAGGAATACTGGAGACCTGGCAACCCGCACTATTAAACTCCACCTCTTACTACACGTACATAAACAGACTAAATATATAGCTTTCCGTAGCGCTGCCGTTTTCTTCAGAATTTGTTAGGTTTGCCATTCAGTAGGTGTGTGTTTAAGGTTAATAACTAATAAAGCTGAAATATTACAGATCGTATACATCACATCTGGTTTGCATTGGATTCTGGAGATATGTCAAAAGGGTGCAGCTAATATAAACCCCACGTTTGTGAGGATAATGTATTTTAGCTATTAAAGCACAAAGAGCAAAAACTGTTGGCAGATTTTCAGGTGATCGTATCGATTGGTTTTAAATAATTTAAAATGTGTTGATAGTCGATTATGAAAAGGGAATGCTGAATGCTTAGCCACTGGATTACTAACAACCCTTTATTTAGAGGGAGAATTACTAGTTCTCATAAACACTCTCTTATTCTGGCTGTTGGCCCTCTGCTCTTGTTCAACATACCACCTTCCTCAGAAAGAATCTTCCTCTCCAGCTCTCATAAAACTTAGTCGGGTCACATCGTGCCATCACAAAAGCTGTCCAGTCAAACTATCCTTTGAGTCATCTAATGGTGTGTTCAAACTTGTAGATTGGTTCTTAGTTCATTCATTTTGAACAGAAAAAAGAGAAATTTTACTTATTGTTTGCTTATTGTGTTCACACTGTGATTTTTAATGTTTATTCCAAATTTCTCCCCCAAAAAATAGCTTACTATCATCCAAATGCAATGCTATGTGAGTGATTGTGTTTTTGTAATTGTATTTTTATCATTTGAAAACTGACGAAGCAAGTATAAAATGTTTGAAGGTATTAAAAACTGCAATTCATCTGAACCTTTGATTTGGCCCACCATCCCATCTGAACAGAGTGAGAATGATGGAAAGGGTTGGGAAGAATGCCTTTTGTCGTGTTTAATTTGACGCAACATTCTGTTTGTTTGTTTTATTGCTAAAGATTTTTTAAAATATAAATAGTCACTTGACGAATAGTGGACTATGCAGATGACATCAGCGAGCAAATCACAGCAAGTTCATAAGTTTATTATAAAATGTAAAAAAGCATATTAGCTAATAAAGCAATGATTTCTAGTTATATTTAAATATTATAAAATAAATTAGGAAATTACCCATGACAAGAGAAGTTTTTTTTTCCAACACATTTCTAAACATGATCGTTTTAATAACTCATTTCTAATAACTTATTTATGATTTATTATATCTTTGCCATGATGACAATAAAATATATTTTACTAGATATTTTTCAAAACACTTCTATGCAGGTGACATTTAAAGGCTTAACTAGGTTAATTAGGTTAACTAGGCAGGATGGTTTGTTCTGTAAACAATTGATCATATCGATTGGTTTTAAATAATTTAAAATGTGTTGATAGTCGATTATGAAAAGGGAATGGTGAATGCTTAGCCACTGGATTACTAACAACCCTTTATTTAGAGGGAGAATTACTAGTTCTCATAAACACTCTCTTATTCTGGCTATATATATAGCTTAAAGGGGTTAATAATGTTGACCTTAAATTAAAAACTGCTATTATTCTAGCCGGAAATTTTCTTGCTCTGTTAAACATCATTTGGGAAATATAAAAAAAAAAAAAAAAAAAAAAAAGAAATTCAAAGGGGGGGATAATAATTCTGATTTCAACTATAGTTGCATGAAAATACAGTGCAGTGAATAGGAGAGTAAAAAAAATTTTTTTTACAATCTTATTTGCTCAAATAATATAATAAAAACTCCAGAGTGATGTTATAAAGACTTTCAGAAAAAGGAAAACATTTGTGCGAGACTGAAAACGTCAGAGAGAGAGAATATTGTTAAATTTACTTTCCTGTCCCACAGACACTGCATTAGAAACGCCTCGGACAAGTGATCATTAGTTTTTTGTAAATTGAAGCAAAAATAATATAATACATACATAAATACATATAAATGTTAATATGTTTTTTAAAAACCTAAATATTAAAAACTTTCAAGGATTTAGGATGCTGGTGACTATCAAACACGCCTTAACAGGCTTGTGAAAAGAGTCCGTTTATGTCTTTAAAATAATCTTTGAAAAGTTGCCAGATTTTATGGAATTTGTCTTCTTTCTTTATTAGAGAGAATCTGATTTTCTCTTTCTAATGCATTTCTGATGCCTGTGTTCATGATGAATTGTTTAGTGTGTATGTCTTTGGTCTGTATTGCATTAATATTTTAGGGTGTGTTCACACTTGGCACGTTTGCTTTAATTAAAATGAAATCTAGTGCACTGATCTTTTAGTGCGGTTCATCTCAAGTGTGAATGCTGCCATCAGAACCCAGATGCGCACCAAACAAGCGAGACCACCGAAAAGATGGGTCTTGTTCCACTTCCAAACAAACTCTTATGTGGTTAAACTAAAATATTAATGCAACACAGGCTAAAGACATCTAAAGGGGCCCAAAATGTGACATCACAAAATGCAGCAGTAAATAGGACACAATATTTTTTTTTCTCAACATGGCAGCAGTGTTGCCTACTGCAGTTCAATACAGCTGTTGGTAATGTGTCTCCGTGCAGCATATCTTCATTTTTGTGTGACAGTGGATTTTCTGGCACTGTTTTGACTCCTTTACACATTTTATAAGCTCTTCACGAGTTCTCAACTAATAAAAATACCATCAATAAAAATACCACAACGAGTGCGTTTAGCTCAGCACACAGCATTGTTTCAGCTGCTTGAAGAGTTACAATACAATTTGTTAAGCATAAATAAATAAATATATAAAATTATGCTTTAAATTACAGTATTTATATTTGAAATTTGAACTAAATGTTATTAGACATTTACATAATACAATAAAATACTACAAAAGTTATTATAGTTTTCAAGTGGTCTCTTAAATTTTTCCCATAGCTGTATATCTTGATCTTAATAACGACACTATACCAGGACTAAATTATTTTTTTGGACTGAGCCAAAAGAACAGAATTACAAATGTGACACACCCTCAGTAAGACAGCAGAGTTTGTTTAGAAGGGGAACGAGAGCCACTTTTTCAGCAGTTTTATTTGGTGTGCACCAGTGTTTAGATGCAGCATGCATTCACACCGAAGGTGACGACAACGTCAAAGTTAGCTCTGGCCCCCTTTACTGCTCTGCCAGCAAGAGCATCAAAATTCGCTACATTAATCTCATATTTAAATATTTAAATAGGCCATTGCAGCATATCAGCAAATCGGTTACACTCCTGAATAAAAACATGCTTTTTAGCGTGAAAATGTTGCACGTTTTTTTTTTATCAAATTCATTTAACTATTGAAGATGAAGTTGTTGCATGTGGTGTGGCTGTGCTCCATTTATCCAATATGTGTCAATATGTCTGAAATATTCTGAAGCGGCAATACTGATTAGTGTTGTCGTTACCATAGCATAACATCGTAAATAATAAGAAATCCAGTAATAATCAACACCTTGGAAACAACTGTGGTCAGAAGTTCACAGCACTGTGTTCTCTGGACTCTTCTTTAGCGGTGGACTTCAAAATTCCAATTGCTTGCCACCGAACTGCGTCATAGCTCATTACCATAAAGTTTACTTGATTTCAACTCTCAATTCAATTCAATTAAATCTTTATTTCTATAGCGCGTTTACAATGTAGATTGTGTCAAAGCAGCTTAACATAGAAGCTCTAGTAAATTGAAACTGTGTCAGTAGTGTTTGAGTTGAAGTTCAGTTTAGTTCATTTCAGTGTGTTTAATGGTCACTGTAAGCATGGGACGATAAATGTTTCCAAAGTTTTCTGTTATACCGATCCTAAGGTATATGTACGTTTTTTTTTTTCTTTATACACGTTTTACACAACTATTCTATTTAGTTTTTAGGGCAACAGTATCTCCAGCAGAAAAGAAATATCGACATCAATAGCTACTGGTCCAAAATTTATAAACTGTTTCTTAAAATAAACAGTGTGTTCATTGGGGAAACGCAGACATTTAAAAAGAACTTATATTGGAGCAGTAATCAAAATAACGTGATGCCGTGAAACTGTGATTTTTATTCAAGGTTATCATACCGATAGAATCTTATATTGGCCCATGACTATTTCACTGCTGAAGTCTAAATACTGAAAAGCAAATCCATCAATGTCTCCTTGATGGCCACACCGTCAAAGACATGCCGTGCCATTGAAGATGAATGACTTCTAACTACTTCGATGCTCTGGTCGCCTTCAGTCTGAACGTACCGTAACAGAGCTATCACACCAAAGTTCATTTGAAAGCTGAATCACCATGAACCCTGTCTTTTCATGGATCTCAGTCCACTTCTTCGGAGCACACAGGGTTTCTGCAGTCATATTTCAAAATTTTAAAGACCTTTCAAGACTATTATGAATGAAATTTCAGACTTATACAGGATTAAATGCTAAGGTTTTTTTTTAATGGCCTGATTGGCCAAGTGAAAAAGATTTTTACTTGCCCCATCAAAAAAAACAAAACAAAAAAAAACATCTAATTTTATTATATCTTAGCAACATATTTTAAATAATGTGCCAGAACAAGCAAATTTAGTTAAGTCCATATTTTAAACATAAACTTTCTTTAAAAAAAAACAAAAAGATCAGTGTCCTCACCAGGTTGCTCAACCGAAACACACAGAGAACATTTAAACAAATGTTATTGTATAGATGATAATAAAATCATATTATAAAACAGAGTTACTAAATAAAACATTTGTTAAAGGGTTTATTGATATGGATTGTTGGTGATTGGGTAGGTGTTGGCCAGATTGGCATAGTTCTATTTGGACATAGGAAAATGAAGACCTGTTTAAAATTATTTAAGACATACAACACAATATGTTATT
The DNA here is from genome assembly GCF_903798145.1 of Danio aesculapii. Taxonomy (NCBI): domain Eukaryota; kingdom Metazoa; phylum Chordata; class Actinopteri; order Cypriniformes; family Danionidae; genus Danio; species Danio aesculapii. The sequence continues at coordinate 38,278,570 of NC_079448.1, forward strand.
CAATTTAGGGTACAACATTTTTTGGGGGGCATCGCGGTGGCACAGTGGGTAGCACTGTCACCTCACAGCAAGATCGCTGGTTCGAGCTTCCCCCACAAGTCCAAAGACAAGCGCAATGGGTTAATTGGGTAAGCTAAATTGGCCATTGTGTATGTGTGTGAATGAGAGTGTATGGGTGTTCCCAGTGATAGGTTGCAGCTGGAAGGGCATCCGCTGCATAAAACATGTGCTAGATTAGTTGGCGGTTCATCCCGCTATGGCGACCCCTGATTAATAAACCAACTAAGCCGAAAAGAAAATGAATAAATGAATTATGTTTTTAAAATGTAAGATATTTCAAGACTTTAAGACATCCTGTGCACACCAATGTTCAGATGGCAGCATTCAAATGAACTCTGCCCTAACAGAACAATCATACAAGAGTTCATTTTAATCTAACCAAACCGGTCAGGTGTGAATATCATGAACATGCACTCTGTAGATATCACTAAAGAGTTTAGGACAGGAGGCGTTAGACCAGAAAGAGCTTTTGCACAGCGAGCTGTAGTTCCTAGAAAGCAAAGTGTTAATGCACAGGGTCAGTGTCACTATGTTTGACACTGATGAGGACAAAGGGAAAGCTTATGTAATGCAAACTGCACACACAGAATTTTTCCCCTCAGCCTGACCTGATTCTGCTCAAAATAGACCAAGTCCCAGAGAAAGGAAAGAAACGAGGGATCTACAAAAGAACAGCTAAGACCAGCAGAGAGAGGAAACATTAAGGAGGAGGAGAACAGCAGGATTCTTGGAACAGTTTCTACAACTTTGACACGTCGGGTTGTTGATTGACCGCAGAAATCTGGCCGTGAACCACCACTGCCTATTATTGTTGTATGGATTTTCTTTTCTTTTTTTTAAAGACTGCGTTCGACTGCAATCGTTTACTGCAGCATCAGCATTTTCCCTAAAACGACATCTGAGGGCAGTCCTTACACACACCAAACTTCCAGAGCTGCACTGGAGAACACTTTGTGGGAGCGATGCAACATTTCACTGCAATAAAAGTGAAAGTGACTCAGTCAGCAGTCAATGAATGCCTTGTGAAACACTTTTACCCATACACACTACAAAAATAGGAGATGCAGAAATAGAGCGGGTGAAACAACTATAATTCAATACCGCTTTAAAAAAAAAAAGTTTGTCAAGACCAGCTTTGATGTTGGTTTGAGAGAGCCTGCTAAATAATTTGCAATCATTTTTAATTCTTAAAACTACTTAAAACTTTTAACTTGCTTATTTTTATTAGTAGTTTTATTCTGACTTGTGCTAATTTGTACTGTATTTCAATTTATTAAAATCCTCCTACTGACAAATATGTCAAACTTGGTTTGAAGGATAGTGGCAAAGGAAATATTTCCGAATGATCCTCACTTTAAGTATTTTATATGTCATGAAATGATTCTTGTTATGAATATACCTGAAAAGATTGTTTTAATATATAAACTATTATTAAACTATAAGATATTGTCAGTTATTCTGTAATTTATTGAATTATTCGCTCACAAAAAAATACCATATAACCATCCTACTTAAACACAGACCATCTGCAGCTGCCAGCTTGTGAAAATCATTGCAGTTCTTAAAGTAAAAAGGTAAGTTAATGTATCCACTGTTTTAATGCCTTTTAACTTGGAAATCTTTAGTCGTTTCAAAACAATCACAGACTAGAACTATAAGCATGTACGAGCACCTCTTCATGAGAAAACGAAAATGTTTCCTGGCGAGACACTGAGGCTTATTTCAAATGACGAAGGCTTCTGGTCTGCAGAGCACAGGCTGTGGGCTAAGATTACAGACATCTCAAGTTTAAAAATGCCACAGCTCTCTCCCGCTCAGCCGGCAAACTGCATCCCGCTGCACTTTTGCAGACGCTCTACAAATTAATTGCGTATGAGCATTTCTGATTGAGCCATGTCTGGGAACTTCTTTGTCCACTAACAGACTGAGAAACAATTTGAAGAAAGCTGGCATCTTTCAGCAGCAAATTTATGGCTGAAATTTTCTGCTCCTTTTATGTTTTACATGCTCAATTTCTAGCAATTTACATTGGCAGTTCTAAGCGGGGAACAAGTCTGCACAAGATGTTGCTTGTAAAACTGATTTAAAAAATCTTGTTAACTTACTTTTAGTGATTTCATGGCAAGCAGCATTTCTGTTTGATAAAGAATTGCAGCCCAATATGACTTAGCAAGAAAAATTGAAATAGTCAAATGTGTTTCATCTGCTACTGGACCCATAAGGTCGCAGATTAATTTACCGCACAAAAACACACAGCATGTAACCAATTCAATTTGATATATGACCAGAGTATACAATATCATTGCAATTTTGTCAAGATCTGTTTCATAAACCAGTAATGAGCATCAGATTTTAGTATTGTTCGTTTCAAACACTGTTGTTTTCAAACATGGCAAGCAAAAGAAAAACAGTAGCATTAGTGTTAGGTAGAACTACTATCATGTTTTTCTTTTCTTTTTGGGAGCGTTTCTTATGTCAACATTGACAGTGTAAAACACGCCACTTTTTATTAGCCAAGCTTTTTTCTGGAGGTCATCCACTATTTCCACTTTCAATTCATGCACATATTATAAATGGCAATTGATGATTAGGTAGCATTGTTTAGTTTCTTAACCAATGGTGGGCTTAAATTATGCCATAAAGAGAATATATTTGTTGAGTTAAACGCACATAAATGCAATGACAAAGTCATAAAAATGAGAAAACTTTAGACAGTCAGACGAAATGAATGAAGCATCTTTATCATCTGAATTGACATTCTTCGGAATTATTTGAAATTATTTGGAATACTCTTTGCACAAACATTAGGAATTCTGGTTCCTTGGACTGTTTTAAGAAGCTACTTAAAACTCATCTTTTTAGAACGGTTATTCTCACTGTGTTTTTTACTGTATTCTTTGTTTTATCGTGCTTTGTTATTTTTTACTGTTTTGTAAGTGCTTTGGGTCTTAGAAAAGTGCGTTATAAATAAAATTTATTATTATTATTATTATTATCATCATCATCTATTTTTATTTTTTATTGTGAAATATCAAAGCATCTAGAAATGTTTGTGTGATTACAATGACAATTCAGTTTACCTTTATAAGCTAAATAAAAGCATTAGTAATAAAAGCATTAGTAATTAGCTTGATCATTTTATACATGTAAATTTAAAAAATTAAAGTACGTCATTATAAGGTATACGTCACAATCTTGCAAGCTTGACTCACTAAAGTGACTTTAAAGCACCTGACATCATGCTTAAGACTTGCCAACTTGCAAATATGAACCTCCCAGGAGGACATGATTGCACCACAAGACATGTCAAGAATCTGGGATTTAAACTCCTACCAGTAACCTGACACAGTGACTATCATAACAGACTAAAATAATGTGTAGTCTCAACCTGTTATTAGGGAAACAAAAACATAAAACAATGATACTATTGTAGCCTGATCCTGAAAGGTTGTCTAGTAATCAAAATATACAACGCAACCAGTTGGAAATCTCCAACAAATAATTATTTGTTGTGTTTTCTTTAATCAAACACATCGCTTGCATCTATCTATGTGGCATCTACAAGTAAAATTGCACAATGACTTTATATGAAAAGTACAGTTAAAAAGAGTTTTTCTTTCCTTTAGGATTCTATAAAAATGTAAATTAATGAAGTGCAGCCAGTTATAAGAAAATAAAAAGTGTTAAATGTCATTGAAAGAATATCACTGGAAAGTGCATTTGCCCTAATTTTTTCAGATGAATTAGAACTCTAAACCAGTAAAATCACATGATATTTGATCCCTATCCCTAGTTTTCAACAGGTTTTTGCTGCCCCAACAAACAAATAGTAGAAACATCAAACAGGCATTCAGGCTTCGCATTAAAACTGTTGGTCTTCTGGGATGTAAAGGTTGAGCAGCAGCATCTGGGGTTGTGATCTCAGATATGGAAAAATAATAAAAAGCAGACACTAACATATTCCCCTGGCCAAGTCCTTCAGCCACAGCATCACTCCTTTTCCCTTTCCGCACAATCAACACTTTTTATAACTTCCCTAAAGCTGTCAGCCCAGCTAAGAGCAGCGAGGAGCACTCAAGAGTGGAGTGGAGGAGGAAAAAGAGGAGAGCGATCATCAGCGACGGCTGCTGAAAAAGAAGGAGGAGAGCCTGCCAGTGCCTCTCTGACCTCCACAGTTTGATTTGGCAGAGACGCCGGATAATAGGTCAACATCAAGCATGTAGAAGAGGGTCAGGACGAGACAAAGAAAATGGAGATGAGAGTCTGTAGATGGAAAGAAATGAGGGGGTACGGTATCCCTTCTCCAGTCTTTTGGCCCCCTGCCCTGCTGGTGTCTTCTCCACAGTGTCGGATCTCCACTTCACACCGTAGACAGCTGGAGGCGTCAACACTTGACTGGGCCTAAAGCTCTTCTACCCGCAAACCCAGCCTCTGTTTATGCTCACAAAGCAGCCGCCTGTCACAATACACACACATCCCTCTGATGCAAAGCCTTGTGTATCTTGGTGTAACTCTGTGGGTCTGCAGGCCCCTCCCTGACATGAGGTATCATTTACTTCCAGAGCAATTTCACGACTGTAGCTTTTCAGGGTCTTTGTCAGAAAAGCATGGAGATCCCTGTAATATGTTTGGCCGAATGCCCCGAGTTGATGAATTTCAAGTAGATTGCTCAACAGATATTCTTTTGGTGGGTGAAAGGCTGGAAATGTCTGACTGTAGCATCTGCAGAGGTTTCGTAGCGCAAGCCATACTTCTTAAAGCTACAGAGAATAAGGCTATCGCCATGAGGGGGCAGGAAACACATTTGGATGATGCCAAAAACAATAACATTAACATGAACTATCTCAATCCAAGCTATCAGTTTCCTGTCAAGGCTCCGCATCTACAAAAGCCTCAATACTAGTTAGGGGTTAAAGATCCTACTACAAATCACACTGTGTGGGAACACACTTAATATACTTTCTTAATAGGTTCCAGAGAGGCGAATGTCTGGTAATCAAATGTGCTTCCTTGAAACGAGTCCCATCCACCTTTTAGAGCAGACGGCCCGGAGAGGAGAATAAACTGGAGAATGACAAAAAAAAAATGACAGATAAGATGGGGGTTATTTTCATTTGCGTTTTAATTTAATAATGGTAAAAAAAAAAATGAATGTCTGAACTTAAAAGAAGCATGTGCTGTCTTGCCACAGAGCAAAAGATATGGAGAGGAAAAGAGTGGAGGACAGCACATTCCTGCGGAGTGAGTTGGACTGGCTGGCAAAGATGGCCCAGAAAGGCTGAGAGTGATGAATACCATAGGTCTGTGAAGTTGAAGAACCAGACTGAATCCTCATCCACACTTTAGCAAAACCACTATACATAAAATAAAATAAAATAAAATAAAATAAAATAAAATAAAATAAAATAAAATAAAATAAAATAAAATAAAATAAAATAAAATAAAATAAAAGGCAGCATGATCGCCTTACAGCAAGAAGGTCGCTGGTTCGAGGCTCGGCTGGGTCAGTTGGCATTTCTGTGTGGAGTTTGCTTGTTCTCCCCGTGTTCGTGTGGGTTTCCTCCGGGTGCACCGGTTTTTCCCACAAGTCCATGTGGTATAGGTGAATTGGGTAAGCTAAATTGTCTGTAGTGTATGCAAGTGAATGAATGTGCATGGATGTTTCCCAGGGATAGGTTGCACCTGGAAGGGCATCCGCTGCGTAAAACATATGCTGAATAAGTTGGCGGTTCATTCCGCTGTGGCGACCCCAGATTAATAAGGGGCTAAGCCGAAAAGAAAATGAATGAATGAAAATTGAATTTAATTAAATGAAAAATAAATTAAAATTAAGGATATTAATTGACAATTTACTAAACACACACAAAAAACTTTCAGTTGATATTCGAAGTCCAGATGGTAATGTTATCAAACAGATCCCCATCAGTATCTGTGAAAACTCTTAAAAGATTAAGCATGCCAGACCAGTAGCTGGCGATGTCTTTTCCCAAAACTAATTTGAAATGTTTTAGTGATTTTTGTTTTGTTTTTTGTCCATACGGTGGATCTCAATATGGAACATAATGTTACTTATGTTCTTAAAAGCAATTTATTTTGGTTAAATACCCCTACTTGTTTGTTATTTATTTACTTATATTTTATTATTTGATTTTTATTTTCTGATTTATCACTGGAGTTGCTGTGTTTATACCAGTGGATTTCTTTTGTACTGTTTTTGTATTTAAAAAAAGAATAAAAGCTTAAATAGAATAAAAAAGCTACTTATTTTGTTTACCTCAGAAGAAATAAAGTCATACAGGTTTGTAATGATAAGACTATCAATTAAGGTTTACCAAAAACAGGGTAATTCACAATAGGGGTGTCAAAATTAATAGTTTCTTCAGTGCACGCGATGCAGACACGGACAATTCGGTATCGGTTCAGTAACAATCATAACCGGTGATTATGTACTGACGTCATTTATCTCATATGCGCTCTGTCGCGAGGGAGGCGAGCGCAGGTATTTACAACACTACAGGCGCCAACTACTTAAAAATTTCACTGTGTGTGTGTTTTCTGGAAAGTCTTTCACTGGCACTTACAGCAGAAGCCCCTATTTCTCTGCGATTGAGGGAATGAAAGTACTCCATTTCTCTCTCTCACTGTGGCCCATTTCACCTGCTAGTGTAACTTTTCCTCTCGGCTGCTAGCGTGACACTTCCTCCCCTCTCTTTTCCTCTCGGCTGTATGCATTGCTGCGGCTGTATCTGTGCATTGTCGCGGGACTTCATGGGATTTCATGCGGCACGGGAATAAATTTCTGAATAAATCGCGGCAGCGGTAGGTAACTCTTGTGTAATTTTAACAGGAGTGGGCGGTCTCGCAATATCGCTCCCGAGCGAGCTAGCAAGCAAGCAAGCGTGCGTGGCGTGTGTGTGTGTATGTGTGTTTTTTTGGTGCTGTCTATGTTTGTGTATGTGTGTGAATGAGAGACAGTGTGGTGCTGTGTGTCCGTGTGTGTGTGTGTGTGTGTGTGTGTGTGTGTGTGTGTGCGTGTTTATACAGACAGCTTGTTATAGCCACCCCCCAAAATACAACACTGTGTATGGAAAGCATCTTCAATGCACCGAAATATTGAATTGAACCAAATCGATGACATGATAATCATAACCAAACCGAACCGTGAGACCAGTATAGGTTCACACCTCTGATTCACAATGCATGGAAATGTTTGGCTTATATCCAAGCACAGCATTGGAAAGACATTTACAAATCAAACAATCTGCTCAAATAATTTCATTCATATTATTTCATCTTCAGTGGAATCTCTGCAAAGACTAGATGAGACGTAAATCAAAGGAATGGTATTTTCATCAAATCTCTTTAAAAGAGCTTTCAAATTTAGGATTCATATTGCTAAAGTCATTATAAAGTTGTAAGGTAAAGCCTTTAAATGCCACTGATGCTGCTGTGGCTGAGCAATTTCAACGTGAAGAGTGTTATTTTCAATCTACAGGTAAAATGCATATTTATTTATTTTTGTTTTTCTCTTTTAATTATGCTAGGCACATAAGCAGACAAATTTTCTAAACCCTGTATTTCTACTTGACCAAGTCTGACAAGATTTGAATCTAATCTCTTGTGATATACTTCCATTTCCAACATTTTGGCCCCACATCACCTATACTCAAGTCATCACAGGGACACAATAAATAATAAATGATCCTGAAATTTCTGATGGAATTCCCATTTGCTGTGCGGACGATTTTTTCAGCACTAAGGATTACTGTTCATTTCTTGTGGTGTCCTTTTCAAAAGTATCTGCTTGTCGGCAAGCACAGAGATCTCTTACAATCACCAACCGCAGCACAAATTAAACCAAGCACACAAGCCTCAGACATTTTCAGATATGATTTTAGATGAAAGTTTCCAAGGTGCTGGAAGTAAAGCCACTTTCGATGGATCACTCCCGCTCAGATGCTCAGACTCATTTTCATTAGGGATTCCCACCCTTCTGAAAAACTGAGGTCACAGACTGTTTTATGACTCCTCCTCAAGATACATATTTTGGTGTTGCGGATGTGATGAAGCACCAAGAATTTCTAATCAAGAGATTCTTCAGTCTAACTATCAGTCCATTTTCCTTACAGGAAAGCCATGTGTCATTTTACATTCTTTCAAGCATTCTTGTTTCTTGAACACACTGCAACATAAAAGTCTTCACCAAATTCTAAGATCTTTATTTTCCACCAAATAAACAAAGACAACCATCAATTAGCCATTGGAGAAAAGTCTGGTTACACTTCATGTGTGTTCACATGATTGGCTCAATTAAAACAAACGTTGGTGCGATTGCTCTGTTAGGGCAGTTCATTACATAAGTGTGAACACTGCCATCCAAATCCTGGTTCACATCAAGCACTTTGGTCTGATTTGCCTTCATACATCAGTCAAACACGAATATGAAACTGAAATATTAATGAATGAAATACAACACAAAGACATCTAAATAAATCAAGGACAGGACATGATGTCACTATGCTGACGCTAACTTATTACAAGTGCTACAAGATATTAAGAAGACAGTCTACTAATGACTGGTGTTTGAAGTGTAGTTGCAAAGTTACTTACATTCAACAAAATGTCTACTGGGGGACCATCAAAATACAGTCAAAATACGATTTATAGTCCTTAAGGTGGCATAAGCTGGGCGGCGAAGCAGTGGGGGTGACAGTGATTGATTGAAAGATGATTGATGACTGCAGCTGACCGTTCAGCTCAGATTTCAATTGTTGTGGTTCAGGCTCTTCGCACCTTGTAAAGCACTTTGAGAGGAGTGTGTTGCATGAAAGAGCAATGGAAATGGAGGAAGGCAATGGGTCCAACAGGTGCCAGCCTAGCCCCCCCAAGTTCATCAGCATGTTGCCATGGCGCCACTACTGCCCGGGCCTGTTCATTGGGTCAGCAGGAGAACCCAGATGAAGTAGGGGCTTGGAAAAACATGGCAAAAACTTGAAGGAAGAAAGTGTTGGGGATCAAAGTAGACAATCATTGAGTTAAGGTCTCATTGATTTGATCAATGCAATACAATTTTCCATTTCAGATTCCATTTTATGCACATTAAAGATTTCATAGTCAAGTTCACCTGCTTGGTTGAAGGGCAATGATCTTTTTAGTGATGTCTATATAGGGATCGATTAGCCTGGATGGGATTGTGCTGAGGCAGCTGGATCAGGGCTCCAAAGTGACCCCAATGGTGTCACAAATGGCCTCCATCCTTCAGTAATCAACCCCTGAAAGAGGAGTCAGGGGTCATCCAGCATCCAGCGTTCAGCAACACAACTAAACCAACCACAACCCATAGGATTTTGGCATATATGTCACTCAACCGGGTTCATGAGGCCTGAGCTTAATTTAGAATGTTAGTCAATGATATGAAGGTCTTTTTTTATCAGTCAGTTTATCAAAACTAGATATGAAGAAATACATGTATGCCATCATATCAAAGATGGTACCTCTGATGATTCACTTGATTATGCATCAAGGTCAAAACCCTTTCTAATTTTTTAGATGATTTCACTTTATGCCAAGGCAAGTTTAGTTAGGTTTTAAAGAATGTTCACATTCGCATCAGTTTAATGTGCGAAAAAGAAGCTATGGCTTAAAAAAAAACATAGTTAGACCCCATTTCTCAAACATTCTCAAAGAATAGTTCATTCAACCATTTTAAACCAACAAGAATACATTTCTTGGAACTTTACCCATATATTTCCAACTTAGTTTAATTTAGTCAGTCTTACAAAACATTTTAGTTTATATATTAGGGAGAAAAATGATGCAATTACATGTTGTAACCCTTTGATTTGTAATGCAATGTGTAATACATTCTCATTCTCATCGTGTACACTGAGAAACTGAGAAAAGAATTGGACAGACATTTAGATTACAACCCTGAGGTTGGGTTATGGTGAAAATTAGACTCCCCCCTCTTAAAATCATTCGAGAGCTATTCATCTGCAATTTAAGTACAGCAAGATGAGGCCAGAAATATCACAGAGCATCCTCCTCTCAAATACCCCTCATTGTCCAGATAACTCTATCAAGATACACAAGGTGATTTCAAAGGCTTGTCTGGCTGTACAGACTCATGCCACAGGAATGCAAGGCAATGAGAACAAATAATGACAATAATGAAATTTCATTCTTGTCAGGGTACCAATTTATCACGGACACCAGAGAAAGTCCCACTGGGGGTGACTGTGGTCAGAGCCAAAACCTTTCGCCCTCTTCCAGACATGCAAAATGAAGTCATTTTCTACACAGATGGACCTAAAACAGAGAGAATTCATGCCTAATTTGATGAGGCTGAATTTTGGCTAGAGCAATACACATGTGAAGCTTTCGAGAGGCTTAGAAAAGGTGATAAGTCTAAATGCCCTTTAGGAAATCAGTGGTGTGTAAGCATGTGTGTGAAGTTTGGGGCACACAATCAGACGGGCTCTTGTCCTTGTAATTTTAGCGGCACCGAGAAAAAAGACCCGTTTGGTATGTGCGGTTCCACACACCTTGAATTGCATCTGTTATCTTTGAAGGGCACTTGGACAGAAGTAAAACTCTTCCTGTTAGCCAAGTAGTGGCGTGACAACTCAAATTGAGGTATTGCCACACACAAGGAGCAGACTGAAACCTCAAAGTAGCCTTGAGCGTTGCATTGCTATACACCAATAAGAGCGAAGCTATGCTTGGCAAAGTTCTCTCATGCACTTAGAGAAAGGCAGATGTGGCTTTGAAGTGAGCAAAAGTTCACTTTATTCAAAGAATGTCACATTATTGTTCTGAAAGATGAAGAATGATTGAATAAAACTCCCATTAGCATCATACTAGAGTATTGACTGGTAGGTTACTAGAATAAGTTGACATACAAGTTGCTTAGAATTACTAAATGTAAGCAACTACAACAAAAATTTGCGACCTGATTAGGAGCTCTTAAAAATAACATGTGCTGCTCTGTTTTCAGATAGACACGCTTAAAGATAATTCTGGAGCTAAAGGCAACTGAAAACTTACTCTTGCAAATGAATTCAAGAAGGGGGGGAGAGTTTGTATTCCAACTTCGGAAAGCCCCCCTGATGTTTGGCTGCATTTGGTACATACCAGGGGTTACTTGCCATGCGGGAGACCAAGGTGCCATCAAGATCGCTTGGAAACATTTTATTTTAAGCAAAATTTACGAGGTCAGCACCTGCCATCAAAGTAAATTATGATAACGCTTAAGCTCGGCCCATTAGGCATTTATTCAGAAGTATGTAGCACTCAACAAATCACAGACAGTCAGAGTGCGATTTATGATGCCCGTCGCCCTCCATGCATTACAGCTATAAACTTTAAATGCAGTGGCCGTGCATTAAATGACACTAGTGTGGCTTTAACATTTTTAGATCGTTGACGGTTGACCTTTTCGGCGATGGTGAAACATAAAACCTAAAAATCAAACAGGTATACAGTACAACTTACCAGTGTGGAAAGTCTGTTTTATAACATATTCTTCATGATTGTTAATATAGTAATACTATTTAAACTGCAAAATATGTTGAGCCATTAACAGAGATTTAACAATTAATACAGAAGCAAACAGTTTAATATTGTAGATTTTAATATTGCAAATTTTAACTTTGTAGATTTAAGATTACTGGTGTACGTTTTACAGGAAAATAGTACTTCAGTCTTATACTACTTCAAAATTCAGCGTGTTACTTTCCTTTTATTTGAAATTATTTGTGAAATCTATGAGCAATTTCTGAGTGATATCAAGTTTTGCTATTTATGTTTATTTTTGTTTTAAGTGTTCAACCTTATTTCTGAGTAGGGCTTTGGAGTCAAAATCTTGATTAATTTAACATTTCTCATAAATTATAATTAATGAATGATTATTTTATTTATTTATTTGCCCTCATAGTTCAATGACAGGTTTTGTACAGTAAATATGCTCAAATATTACAAGTCAGAGATTTTTAAATGAAGGACGCAATACTTGATTTAAAAATAATAACTGAAGGGAACACACACTATCTATGATTATTTATTGAACATCAACATTAAACAACTGTAATGGAAATTGGAAATAATAGAAAATATGACATCTCAAGGCATCCCTGGTGCAGCTTTCAATCATTGTCAATGTAGTGTAAAGTAAGATTCAAAACTGGGTTCATCGTCCTACTTAATTAGAGATCAGATGTGGCTGCAACGAAAAACAGAGCGGGGTCACGTGACTCCACACGCAGTAGGGAAAGTAATTGAAAGAAATTGACCTGAAATAATTTGATCGATTATAGGTTCTTCTGAATGTCGATTTCGTTTACTTTTCGATTAATCGCCGATTTCTGAGTCATATTTTTAGTGGTTTTTAAAGCATGATTTGCTGTGATGAACATTAGCAAAATGCAGTTTAAAAAACACTATACCCAACAGGGGCGTCAACATGAACCCCAACATCGTAGGACGTTGCATTTTTTATGGAAATGAAAATCAGGTTGACCCAACGTCAGGCCGACATCATTGTCCAACGTCAGACAGACATTGCATAATGGTTACTTTCCAACTCAACCTAAAAACAACAACACATCAACGTCTAATGATGTTACAGCTTGATGGTGTGTGGATGATACCAATATGACGTTGATTTGATCAGACATTGGATTTTGGTTGCCATACTTGACAAATAAATGTCAGCATTTAATGTCAAAATGATATTGGTTTAAGATGTTTTCTCGATGTTGGATTTTGGCCACTTTCCAACACAACCTAAAAATCAACAAAATATCAATTGTTATTGGACGTTAAAATAAAATAACAAAATAACATCATTGGACACTGGCGACCTAAATCTAACCTAATATTAACGTCTTATGACGTTGTGTGTCTGATAAGTAGGTTGTTAAGAGGGTCAGAATTTTTATTCAATTAATAAGGTACACAACTGGAAATCAATTGACTAACAATAAAATTACTAATTTAGTATGCAGCAATCAGATCAGACATTCAAACACAAACATTGATTCAAAATTCGAAAAGAAAACACAAACATTGACATTTAAACATTTAATCAAAACTCGAAAAGCTGACAGATTTCCTTCTCCAGTGCAAAACATTGACGAGAATCAAACATTGACTGCGTTTTGTAAAGTTAGACAGGAACATGTTACAAAACCTAAATACACACTGCCAACAAGCTTGTGTCTTTAGCAAGCAGCACCCAGCGCATGTGCCAAGAAAAACTTCAGTTTGGATAATTACAGTGACTTCGAGGGATTCCAGTGCATTTATCTAAAGACAAAAAGATTATAAAATAACCTTGCTATTTCACTCATTCGCTACACCTAGAAGTAGCAGTAAACACACCAGTCATTTTCCCCCAAATATGCCTACGCATAGCCGATGTTATTGAAACATCCTTCCACCATTAAGCAAAGTCAAAAACAATTCAAGCACGAGCACATAAGTGGGTCAGACACTTCAAACGCATTGCAGCGATGCTTGTGAGTGAAACATCATACCAACAATGAACAGGCTCAGAGGAGCAGGCCATGCTAGATTAAAGTCTGAATGATGCTTAACCCTGGCCTCTGCTGAAATGAACGGGACTTTAGCTCTCTCGCGCGCACACAACGCACGCACCCATACACCCGCACAAAGGCTTTGATCCACAGTAAAGTGGCTTTGATGACTGAGGTACAGGAGCCTTGTGGAATCATCACAACCTCATCTAATCTTAGCGAGCGATGCTTATTTGTACTAAGCATCTTAGAGTTACAGTGTCTAACTCGGAGATACTTTATACATATGGGCTCATATCCAAAGGCAATAGCAAAGGCTGGGTTTAGTAAATTAGTGATATGTATATTATTAAAAGTTGTGATTTGTACGCTACTGTGCATATTTCTGAGTGCTGTTTATGTGATTTGTGTATTATTGTATGTGCATGTCTATTTTAGACATAAACAATGTTAAATGGTTTTCCTTTTCCATCACAAATGAAAATGATTCACTACTGAGGAAAACTCCAAGCTCACCAAGGCAGCATATATTTTGATCAACAATATAGTCGAATAATATGTTTTAATATGTTTTAAATTCATTTTCTTTCTGATATGGCAGGAGTGTATTTTCAAATCAATCATGATCCTTTGGAAATCTATCTAATATGCTGATTTGGTGAAAAATTCTGCCGTATTTCTAACAATATGATATTTTTTATACATAATATGAAAATTATATTAAATATCATTTTTGAAACAAGTAAATATTTCCACAGAATTAAGGACATACTATTTCAAATATGTTTTCTTTTTAACATTTTAAAGTTTAGCTAGTGCACATTTTTGTTGTGGCAGTCTTTGTTTCATCACATTCACAAATTAGTGAGCCAGAAATAGATTATAATGGCCAACAAAATATATATAAATATGATTATTCACCATACAAGTATTGGCCAATAACTGATTAAAAAAACAATAAAAATAGTTTTAAACATAAATATATGTTTTCATTGCTTAGACTGATATAACCGCATATTCTTACAAGCAAACAATATAATTAATACCAGTGAATTTATAATTTTAAATTCCAATTTTGATATAAAAAAAAAACAATACTAACTTACATGATTTAAACATCACTGAAATCAAGTGCACAGTCAGTAGTTAATAACAATCAAAAGCAGAAATAAATACTATAGAGCAAAAACACAAATAAAACAATCCTTATTGGTTTCCAGGTCTAGTGCCATGATCACACTAGAGTTTGAGCATGCAAAATTCTGTCGTATGGCACTGCGAAAAAGGGTAGGATCATTATGTATTGAAAAAAATGTTTTTTTTTACAACACTAGTGCATAACTTCTTTTTTAACTTAATTAAAGCCACTTTTGATCAATTTAATTTATTCATTTTCCTTCGGCTTAGTCCCTTATTTATCAGGGATTGCCACAGCAGAATGAATCATCAACTATTCCAGCATATGTTTTACCCAGCGGATGTCCTTTCAGCTGCAACCCAGTATTGGGAAACACTAATACACACTCAATCACACACACACTCACTCATACACCACAACCAATTTATAGTGCATGTACTTGGACTGTGGGGGAAACCGGAGCACCAGGAGGAAACCCTGCATGCAGGCGAGAACATGCAAACTCCACATAGAAATGCCAACTGGCCCAGCCAGGACTCAAACCAGCGACCTTCTTGCTGTGAGGCGACAGTGCTAACCACTGAGCCACCATGCTGCCCCCAATCTAATTCATTTAAAAGTATTAATATAAAAGTATTGATTTATTTACTATAAAAAATGCATACAAAATGTTCTAAAAAAAAACTCAATAAGACAGCATATTTTAATGCATATTTCAAGAATTGAGGTCCAGATGTAACATTATCATTGTCTTAAATTCCCCAAATTGTTTCAACTTATGACCTTCACTACCTGAAATACATCTTGAAGAGTTTATCCACACTGTAAAAAATAAATTGTTGAGAAAACATAAAAAAATAAGGCAACTTGATGCAGTAAGAACTTTGAGTTGTCTCAACAACTGTTTTTTAGTTGTTCTCAGTAACAATATTTTGTTCAGCTAACATAATTTTCTTTATTCATGCAATGTTGGTTATTGTATTGTACTAACAAAGATATTCTTGTCACATCAACTGAAGCAACAGTTACTGCTATTGAGTCAATTCATTTTTTTCCGTTCAGTGGATGTTTTTTTTCAAATTTGCAAAATAAGTAATTAGTACTAGTTAGAATATCATTGTTTTTAATCATTCTACTTACAAATGACATACACAAACTTACTACTACTTCAATTTATTTCCATTGAAAGCAACAGATAAACAAGCTTTACGTCAGGAAATTCCACAAATGTTTGTAAATATTTTAAGATTAAAAAGTGCTTCAAATCACAAACTTCACAGTTTAGACTTTTCTGCTAATTTGTAGGCACATATGCTAGCTTTAAAATTTTATCCTAAAAATTTAATAACAGCACAGGAATTAACAATTTAAACATTGCATTTAACAAAAACAAAATTTGCTTTGAATGCTTTTATGCACAAAAAGGTTGATTTGGACGCCAGTCTTCATAAACATTCAAACCAAAAATGTTAAGTTAAGTGCTTAGGTGTCTTGAAAAAATCAAAATATTAAAATCTAAACCTTTTAATTTTAAAACCTTTAATGGTAACTCTTTATAATAACTACACACTATGAATCATTAGCAAAGCATTAACTAATGGTTAATTCATTATCTGTTAAGCATTAACTCTACATTATTAGACGTTAGTAAGCACTTTATAAATACAGCTACAAATGCTGTTATAAGCTCATAATGTCCTTAATGAATGTATTTTCATACTTTGCTATTTATTAATTGTTCCTTACAAAATTCAGTATTGTATTATTTAAAAACCATAAGAGTAGTTGGTGGTTTTAAGATTATTCAGAATGAGTTATTAAATGATAAATAAACTATTCAAATGAACATTTATATATATTACTATTCATGCATATAGTAATAGTTAATTTTTATGTTAATAAATGCTTTATTAACTGAACTTCACCCTGTTTTGTGACCTAATCCAAAGTGAGGACTATTTTTGCTTTATAAATCCCTTATAAATGACAATTAGAGGCTGAGTATCAAATGAACAATAAATGTTTGCAATCTTATCTAAAACAATTAAATTACCATAAAGTTTAAACATTGCCGAATAACAGAAATGTCAAAATACAATTAGCAATAAATACAACTGAATAAAATAGGATAAAACAACAATATATTAATTTAACAATATATTATGATACATTTCAGTGTTATTTAGCAAAGTTTAAACTGTACAGTAACTTTATTTTAGATAAGGTTGAAAAGATTTATTTTTTCATTTGATAGTTTTATTTGTGTATTTTTAAATAAATAGAAATGAATAACAGTTTATTTTCTTTTTTCTTGTTCAGAATATAACAGAGCCATTACTTGTCATTTATAAGGGATTTATAAAGCATAAATAGTCCTCACTTTAGGTCATAAAAACTGGATGAAGTAGACAAAGCATTCATTAACATATAAATTAACTATTAGTATATGCCTGAATAAGATATATGAATGTTTTTTGAACAGTTTATTAATAATGTACTTTCACATTCTGAATGATCTGAAAAAACACCAACTATTCTTAAATAACTGGTTTGTAAATAATACAACACTTATGTAACGAAAAAAATGAATCATTAACAAAGTATGAAAATATAATTAATTGCAATTAAAGAATAGAGCATTTGTAGCTGTATTTATAAAGTGCTTACTAATGTCAATTAGAATTAATACTTACCAAATAATTAACTATTTGCTAATGCTTAACAAATGACTCATAGTGTGTAGTTATTATAAAGTGTTACCCATTTGACTCACAGTTACCCATTTTACCCACAGTGCCTAAACAGTGGCTCTCATGGATCAGATTTAGTAATCAAATTGTACATTAGGTCTTTGCAACATCAGACCATTGACACAACACTGTTTACAGTATTAGTTCAACATCTTGATTTTAAGAGAAAGCACACGTTGTGTATATTCAGTCCCAAGCTCCATGAAAACATTATAAATTGTGTCAAAAGTGTACCGGAGTTCTTTGGGATAGGAAAAGTTGAGTGCATAAAGAAGGCCAAAGAGGTATGCCACAACACTTGAGGTATCTGCAATGTCTTCCAAAACAACAACCTCTTCCAGTACAACAGCAATGTTCTGGATCACTGGTGATGCTGTCCGGGTGTCATCGTCCGTAACAGAGAATGCCAACTGATACGCCCTTTGTTCCATCTTCAGTTTCCTGTGAAAGTACAATAAAAATATTTGAGCATAGAAAGTTTTAAGAGTGCTTTATCTACAAACAAGCAAGATATTATATTGCATGTACGGCTGTCATGCTTATGAAATTTAGGTGATTAATTGTCAAAGAAATAATAGCGATTTAATGGCAATTATAGAGATTAAATAATTTTAGCAATTACTTGTTTATTATAGGGCTATGACAATTAACACACTCTCACACATTTTAATAAGTGTAATAAAGTTATTTATTCAGTTAAAAAATATACTGTTATCTTCCAGAAATATTAACATTCTGTAAATAACAAACCCTCATAATACAATGACCATGCAAACTTAATTGCAGTTAAGCAAAATGACTAGTTATATCAAATAATTGTGATCATAAAACTGCTATGTAATGTCTAGTTTGTCTGTAGGGGTACATAGTGTTATAATTCAAATCATTAAGCAAAAGTGAATGTGGCAATTAAACAGTCAACATGTAAATAACAAGAAGCCCAGATCTACAACCGCATAAATCATCAGGATTCATATGCAACATTTCATGTAGTGATTGGACTTTTAAAGTGATTTGTTTTAAAATACTGCCATAAATGAATAAATAAATAAATGCTAATATGTTGTACTCTGAATACAACAGATGCCATTTTGGTTGAAAAGAATATCACCTCGGACTCTCAGCACACCTCTAATTATATGTAATAACAGACAAAGCAACAGTTTCTCTTGGATCTTTTACATCTTTCCTCTGACTACCTGCATAAATCAGTGAGCAGGTCTAAACTGGTACTGATATAGTACCTGATATCAAACTTTTAAAAATAACAAGATACATGTGAATCATAAAATTTACAAGATACGTTTATAAGTAAATTTACTTCTTATACCTTAAGGTCAGAAGAATTGTAATTTCTGTTAATGATACCTAAATTAAACATTTTAACCCAGCTAATCAAGGTTATCATGAAAGCTCCCAATAGATTGGAGCTCAACTTTTCAAGACACTAGCCATGCAGAAGCAAGTTTGGACACTCAAGCTTTAAACCATTTAGAGTGTTTGATACCTACTTTACATTTCTTGAAAAGGTTAGTTTGTTTCTCTCGAAGAAACAAAGGCAGGCCCTCCAAAGCAGCCGTCCTTCTGTGATTAACAATTTCTGTTGTCTGCAAAAACATAAAAAGATACAACCAAAAAGTCACAGTATGAAAACTGAAATATCATCAACTACATAGATCAAAAACATGTAAATAATGAAAATTATTAACTTGCCCTTTCATCAAGTCTTTCCAGGAGCTCTTCCATTTTATGTCCAAACGCTCCTTTTCTGGCTATGTATAATTTCAGAAGCTTTGGTGTGTACTAGTCAGTGGCTGCCATGAAGACTCCTAAAAGGTCTTTGTTGGTGATGCGGAAAAGGATTCTTCAGAGGAGTCGAGACTAGCAGTATCAAATGATGAAACTGATGGAAGGCTACTGGTTTCATAAACTGATGACTTGCACCACTGAATATGCAAGACTGCTTTTCCACTGGGCAATTCCGAGATGTCAGACAGGTTACAAAGTGCATTGCCAAAATCAGCATCCTCAAACTTAAGGCAAAACTGTCCTTGTAGTTGCAGCTTCTCTTAAAGAATATTGATGAGAGATTCCACTGATTCAGGCACTTCAGGAAGCTGGACTCGCCGGGCTTCAGTGGAGGAAATGATGACTCGTAGTAGCAAAGGCTGTAAATAAACAAGAAGCCCATTTTAATTACTAAATTTAGGCAATAAATAAAATAATTAGATAGTTAATGTGTTACATACCATTGTAAAGGACATTTAATGCTGCAAATAGGTCCTCAGGGTCTTGAACACTTTTGATCCCACACTGTATGGAATTAATGGGTGAATTTAGGTCTCTAGAGTCAAAGGTAACCATGTAAGCATAGTGGCTTTCAACAAGTTCATAAGATCTCAAATGTTCTACATACCAGACAGAAACCCTTTTTGTTATAAAGGACACTTTGGAAGAATGGATCAACCTGCTTTCTATTCTGAAGAACTCAGGCTGCCCATTGCATTGTCCTGCCGATATGATCATGTTCTTGGCAGGACACTGCAATGGACATCTTCACTTGAAGTGCTGAATTTGCAGTTTTTACACTGCATGAACTCTTGAAGAGATCGCCCTGAAAACAGAAATAAGCAGTTATAATCTTGTATTGTTAAATCACAACTTTACATTAAATATAATCCTTACAAAAATATATTTGAAAAAGCTACACACTTAAAAGCTTTTAACATTTTTCAAGTTTATGCCCTCATATTTTAACATGAAACATGTTTGGGAGCAGACAATGATATTGATATCAATATATGATATTGATGTATACAGAGGAGTCCACAAATAATGTAATATAGTTAGTAATAATATATTCTTTTAAATTAAGACTATTTTAAACCTAATAGGAACCATTTATATTAAGTTTGACAGTATTAAATAACGTTTTAGGCAATATTTTATAAATAGAAAAATGTAGACTACATTTACGTATTACTTTATCTAATATCCGTGCTTTATGTATGCGTCAAAAATTTAAAACTACAACTTACGGTCTCGCACTCGCTTTTAGTGATGGGAAGTTCGGATCAAATTACTGACTCGGACCTTTGAGTCTCGTTCGTTGAGATGAACGAATCTTTTTTCGAATCATTTCTTTCAATTTGCCAAAACTTTATTAAAATGATACAAGTTGCTTCCAAACGCATCTACAACTAGCCCAGACGTTGATCACACTACAAACAAATCATAACTTGAATGCTATAAGAAAAAGAAAATAATCGTTTGTTTAGCTGGTCTTTTGTCTATAATTATGTCAGCTCAGCTCTTCTGACAGGTCTTAAAATTTGAGTGGTTCGTTTACGTCAACCACTGGTCTTTGACATCACGTGACAGCAGGTAAAGCGAGATGTCTCAACGCCGAGGACTCGAGAGATGATTTCAAATTTTTCCGGCTCTGACGGCATTATGTTTGCCTTCTGTCTTTCACGTGATTAACGAATGACTCAAACCCGATAGAGGACTCGAAAAATGAACTAATCACTCCCAGAGACGACTCATCATTCTCGAGTCATACAAAAGATTCGTTCATAATGAACGAATCGTTCAAGAACGACCAATCACCAGGCGTATCACACAGACGCACGTGCACACAGAGAGAAGCACGTTAAATGAGAAAAATGTGAAAACTCGCCAGAGAAAAGAAAACGTGTCACCTAAAAACAGACAAAACGTCTGAGTTCCCTAACGTAAATGTGTCAATATGGTCCCATAAGCCATCTTTTATCAGTGACAAATAGTTTAGCATAATGATGTAATTTTTGTGTTATCAAACATTTTAAACTTAAACGGCACAGAAAAGCAGTTTCCGTTAAACTTTTCCAAGTAATGACTTCGAAAGCTCTAGGCAATCGACGACCGTGCCGAGCTCACGGTGCTCATGCCACCCTCTCTAAAAAGTTAAGTGCGGGGCGTGGGCGGGAAGGATGTCGCGCAGGGTCTCCATGTCTCCCTGGGCGATTAATCCGCCACTGAATGTCATGAATACACGTAAACATTTATGAGAGCTGGAACTATAGGCCACATGAATTTCCCACTGCATTTATAACTTAAGAATATGCAATTCTCGTCGCTACTAACAAACAGTCAGGTTGTCAATATAGTACAATTCATCGCATGCATAGAATTGGTGTTAAAAAAGTGTTGTTACTCACCTACAGGAACATGGTAATGTTTAGTTCTTCGAAGAGTCGAAATATGCGTGAAGTCCGATATGGCACCAAGACAAAATGTAGATAAGGAGCGAAACGAATTGTCAAAATGGGGGAGGGTTGGCGCCGTTTTCGATCGTCGCGTCACGCATGCGCAATTTATTTAAATATCAACACCTGTTCAACACAAAAATGTATGTTCAGAAAACTCTGTTAAACATGTAGACACACCATTTTAGCAAATATTATTGACATAACATGTATTTTTATGTAGATCAGCAGTTATTAACAATTCTTAGTATATATGACAGAAAAAGTACAATGTGCTGAACAAATGGGGATTTTATTTTTTACAGTGCAAAAGGTCTGTGGAAACTAAAGAAAGAGAGTAAAAATGTTATTTATCCTTCTCTGCTTTCTGTTAAACTAAACGAAACAGAGGAAGAAGTATTTACTTACTGTAAGTAGAATCTTATGCAATTATCAAGAATCTTTAATGTCGGAACAGTTTATTAAAACACTTGTCCTATGGAATAAAATCATTAATCCCCATAAGTGAAATTGCTCTTTTGATACATCAAAAAGTAAAACTAAAATCAACCATTCAACTCAATATGAAATGAAGCTCTCTTTAAATACTCACTGTTCATTTTTGGGACACTTTATAAGGACATATCACACAAATCAAGGATGTGTCATTTGAGGGTAAAAACTGATCTATCTGTGTGTGTGAGTGTGTGTTAATCTCTTTTATCCTCACATCAGGGCAGGGCGTGTCTTGCTGTCTTCAGTAATAGGCAGCAATGAGAAGCTTGAGTAAACACAATCAATGAGAAACAGTACAGCACACACAGGCAAGATACACACTCTGACAAACATGAACACACATATGAACACACCCCCATTCCAGCCACCCACCTCCATCCACAGCCACTTCCACTGCCATATTGCAAGTATTGATCGGCAAAAAAAAGACCTACTCCAAAGAAATGATTGTAGTCGCTTTCATCCATTTAGAGGTAGACGTGAAATAAAAACTGCGCCGTTGAGAAGCGACTGTCCCTCTGTCACACTTTAGTTTTTTTTTTTCACATTACAATCTCTTCATCCATTATTGATGAAGTTAAAGTAGTGGCATGCTGAATGTGTTGCATAGGAGATTTGGGGCTAATCCAGCAGAAAACAGGCACAGGCACATAATGAAGGAGGAAAAAAAGGCACAAATGTCAACAGTTTCACATTGGGACTGGATTAAGCAACCCCCCACAAAGAGACTGTCTCTCTAGTCTTCGTACACAAACACTCACACCATGTCTCACCCGAGGATTAACACACAACCAAGTAGTAAATCTGAGCTAATTTTTTTTTTTTTGTATTTGCTGAATATAATACTATATAAGTCTGTGTAACGGTAAAAAATGCTACAGTAAATATCCAAATCTGGTTAAAAGTTATTTCCTTAATATATACGGTGAATAACAATTAATTGATTTTCACAGCCAGCATGACACTTCACTTTTCATGTCTTTTGTTGACATAATTATTGACTTTTTTTCCCATCATTGATGTATATTAGAGTTTTGCTGTATGTTCTAATGATCTAATGTTGGAAAAAAAAAATTTATATTCCATTACTTTCATTTTATGTTTGTTACCATGATGGTGTTTTGTCATTGTGTGAATGACACTGAGCACCTTCTATGAATTAGCATGTTTCTCTGCTTGTGGGAAAAGTTGTTTGTGGTGAGCAATAGTTCATTATACTTGACTTTCTCATCACCATACGTTTATGGATGTGTTAACATGTCTGCGATAACATACATGTTTGTGTAACAAATCACATGATGTGTAGATGTTAGTGTCCTATAAATTAATAAAATATGGTAGTTTATCATAAAAATTTGAAATTACTTTTACGGTTTGTGCTGTATTTTTAATGATGAAAAACTGGCAACAACAGCTACCATTTTTTTATTGCAGATTTTCCTTTTTTGTACAGTGTCAAGTGAAATTCGAGAGATGCTTACAGGTCAGTCATGTAACTTATGACCAGGGCCAGACAGAATTTGCTGACGTTTTTTACCATTTCTGTAGAGGATTTTGTAACAAAAAAATCTGCGGATTTATGTGGAATTATTTTGGGAGTATCGTAACAAAAAACATAATATATGAAATTTAAAAAAAAAAAAACTTTTTAACTTTAATTTAATGTTTACAATGCAAATCCAATTAGATCCACTTAGTTGGTAAACAGACCAAGTCATATAATTTTTCTACTAAAGGACAGAAAACATTACTTTACAAACTTTACTGTGAATAAACCATAGGAATATTTTCATATTAGCCAATAGTATTACTGAAATTAATTTAAAAACTGAATACTATTAAATTTACACACAATTACACAAGTAAATAAATAGACTCAATGATGGGCTAAAAATCTGCGAAAATATGTAAATTTCTTTGCATGCAGATGTGTGGCCTACTTATGACTCATGGAAATAAAGAGTATGTTATAACAATACAATACAAAGACAATCAATAAACAAAACCAGTACAAATAAGGTGCAAAATTAAGCCTTATCTGCAATACATTTGACGATAAAGAGTGTTGCCAGTAACTAGGGCAGTGCGATTAATCGAAATCGAATTCGCAATTTGAAACATTACGATTAGCTAATCACCAGAGGCTGCGATATGAAATATATATATATATATATATATATATATATATATATATATATATATATATATATATATATATATATATATATATATATATATATATATATATATATATATATATGGAGCACCCACAATAAAAGCAAACAAACAGGAAAGCATGAGTGACGAGTGTGGGATGATGACATTTGCTGCTTCAGAAGCTCTAACAGACAAATTATTACCAAAGAAAAAAAAGACATCTGTATTATATGGTTATATTATGGTTTAAAGTCACAGACACTGAACAAAAACAGGTCATTTGTAAGAATTGTTGCCACAGCACGAGGAAAAACAACAACCAGCACCTAAAAAAGCACCACAGGCAGCTATATGAGGAGTGTCTTGATAAAAAGTCAACTGAAAATATTGCCAGTGACAATCTAGTAGCAAGCAACAGCAAAGTACAGAGTAGTTTCAGCTATTTGTGTTTACTGTTTGCTCTAGAGAAAAAATTTCATTTCTGAATATTTAAAAACAAATTTGAATAAACGTTTAAGTAAGTTGGTATCCTTTTAGTTCCTTTTTTTAACTCTCACTGCATTTTAGCTGTAAGAAGCTACAGATTTTACAGAATATTGAGCTGAAGCCTGACTACAGTGCAAAATGAAAAATCACAAATCCAATTGAAATCGCAACATCTGTCAAAAAAATCTAAAATTAATCGCAATTAGATATTCCCCTTAAATCCCACAGCCCTACCAGTAACACAGTACACTGACGAGCGATTCACAAATTAAGCCTTATGAAATACTCTCAACATCAAGGTAAAAGCAGAAAAGATGCTTGCATTGTCAATATTGATAGTATGACCTTTCCTTCTCACTTTATGTCTCTGTCTGTCAGTGCCACGGTGGACTAATTAAATGCTAAGCTGACTCTAGTGGAGGTGTGGGGTGCACCTGAGCTGTTGTTGTCAATGGTTCAGTAACCATCTGATCTCTTTTGCTGATGACCATGTGCTGGCGTCCATCATGTTTGTCTCATTACCTCCATTTCATTCTTGGACAATTTTCCCTCCGGCAGCCCGGGGGCATCACCGCAACTAACCACTCTCACCCGCTCACTCCTGCTGTTTATTGGTCCCCCTGCATCGGTAATTAACCACTGTGTGCTCACATGTATATTTTCCACTCATAGCTCAAAATAAGATACTTGAGCATCTTAATTTAGTTATAAATTAGTGCGTATACAGTTTTAAAAAAGTGACTGACAGACAGACAGATAGACAGATACTGAAAAATACGATATACAAATCGATATAGATTTATTATGTAATGTGAATTTTGAAAGTTATACATTGTTGTTTATTTTGCTTGCAGAAGTTTGTGATTTTTGCAGTAAGGAACATTTTAGAAAGACTAGTTCAACCTGAAGTAATACTGCCTTTCCCGCTTCAATAAACTTGAAGATATTAAATCATTTACTGTTCAAAACCACATTACATCAGTGAAAGTTTTTGCTACCATAGTAAATGAGATGTTAATAGCATATTGGCCCAAGACAAACAGTTGAGTGTTTTTTAAATATATACTACAGCGTTGCTGGCTTCAGTGTTGTGTGCATGTGTGTGTAGGTACCGACTCCTACTGCTTGCATAGAAGTCTTGGTAGGCCTGGTCATGACAGTAAATGTTAACCACAGTACATACTGTATATGTGATGCCACTGCATTGCAGAAAATTCTCACACTCTGGACACTCATTTTGAAGCCTATTTTGCCATTTCAAGAAGTGTCTGTCTACAACAGTCATCAGGCTAATTAAGGGCTCTTGAGCTTATCATCTAATCTTACAAATCAACTTGGCAAATGGAAATGAACAATGTGGTTGTTTTTTCAGAGACTGAGACTCCTCTTTTCTTGATTCTGCTCATCTGGCACTTTTCCCATTGCTCACTTCCTCATCTTCCTTTATATATAAAAAGTAGTCATGGTAAAAAATCCCACACCCACAATAAAGTCTTTTTCTTGCTGGTCTAACATATTAGCAGTACATAAACTGATTTGTTTAATGGTTTGTGGCTTTGCGTGCGCTACTTTGACAAGCAACACTGGAAATATCATAAAATCTCTGTGCAAGTATAGACAGTAGTGTGTGACAACCACTGTTTAAGCTAATTGTTTGAATATAATCTATGAAGCAGAACTTTGATTATAATCTGACCTAAATCAATAATCTGTGAAACTATAGCAGTTTTCTGGTTGAGAAAGCAGAGCTTCTTATGTGTTGAATGGCATCATGAAACATACAATTATTTCTTGTGCACACAGCCTGACATACTTAAGTCATATTTAATTGATTCCCTGTGTGAAACTCTGTTCACCATTAATGAATCCAAACTAAACAAAAGCAAAAAAATAATTTGTTACGCAGCAGCAATTAACCAGAATGCCAGACATCTAAACTGTGATAGAAATAGATCTTTCACACCTTCCGTCTTACTCAAAAATCATTGCGCAGTACCATAAAATACGTTGAATGATAGATATTTTCATTTGAGTGAAATTATTGTTTTGAGAGGACATGATAAATATTACTTAACGTTTAGTCATTTAGCATAAATATTACTTAAATAAACAATAACATAGACAAGACGCTGTGACCAGACCAAAAATAATTTAGTTACTGAAATACTGAAATTTAGATCCTGATTTGAATAGGAATCTGACTGTCATTTTAACTAATTGGCTTCTGCTTGTACCATATATTGGCCAATTAAAGCATATTAAGGTCACTCAATTGTTCACCTTCACATTAACCTTGAAATTCACAATTTTTAATGCATCTCATATATAGTTATCATTAAAAATGATCAGATGCACAGCACATCGGTGTCTTATCCTGAAGAGGTCTGTGTGGTTGTAAAAAGTCTTTGAACAGAGTTTTGCTCGGGTCATTTCAGCCCACACATCAGAGCCCTGTACGATATTCTTTCAAGTGTCCTTCTACGACGCCAAAGATGACAACAGCGAATCGATAACGAGGCAGAAATGAAAAGAAGCCGCCGGTCTGCCCCCGAGGCATGAAGATCTTCGAACGACCCCTTTGTCTGAACTTAGGGCATTCCTTTGCAGGCTTTTTCAGCGTGAGAAAGCAAAGGCTCCAGCTGCTGCCAGATGAAGGTAAAAACGATGCAAGGACGCGTCTCTCCCACAGAACCGCTGTTCGGATGAGGCGGGTGATTCAATCAAAAGTAAATATAAATACGTGCTTTTCCGATACTTTAACGCACCTTAGGTTTATACAAAAATCCTCATGTCATTTAATTTGGATGTATAAAACGGATATTTGGATCTGCGCAGATTTAAGAGGTTTAGTCTATGTAGTATATTTGTATAGGGTTGTCAGATTACTTTTTGATTGATGATTGTTGATGTCTTTAAAACATTAGGGATGACTATCTAAAGAAAAGAATAAATGTGTTAAATTTGTTTAATAAATTTGTTAAACTATTTAAGTTATAATTGAAATCTTTAAAACATATTTATATACGGGATTTGGTCGGTAAATGTATAATATTATCCTACATATTGGTCCTTATTAAAACGATAAATAATGAAAAAAAAGCATTATTTAAGAATTATTAAATATTTTAGCATTATGAAGCAATAATTTGTGTACTGAAGTTAGGAACGTCAATATAGCGACAAGGCGCTTTTTTTTGCACCA
This sequence comes from Danio aesculapii, assembly GCF_903798145.1. NCBI lineage: Eukaryota > Metazoa > Chordata > Actinopteri > Cypriniformes > Danionidae > Danio > Danio aesculapii. The sequence continues at coordinate 38,306,640 of NC_079448.1, forward strand.
AACAAAAAATGCGTTTTGTCTAATTTATTTCTATCGCGTAATGCAGCACATGATTTCCGTCAACGCGCAGAATTATGGACAAATGTGCATGTCATTTTTTAGGCTCTCAGGCCTATTAAAGCTGTTATAGAGAGACTGGGATATTCCAATACAGGCTTGGGAATTCCCCCATGGCCGAGCGCATTAATTACTTGCTTAATGGGTGTATGACCCACAATGTAAAAAACGGATTAGGCGCGTGAAACCTCCGTCCGGTCTGCTTTGCTCGTGTGAGATGCGGATGGAAATCAGTCCGGTGCACGCGGATCTTTAAAGATCATTTGCATCCAAGCCAGCTGTTCAATTCATCTCTAAACCTGACCGACACAGTTTGAGCACATACACTTTTCAACATGAGTTGCTATTTTAAATTAAAGCCATGTTTGATTTAAAAATCAATCGTCTAAACAAAATTAAATAAAACCAACCCTACCCATTTTGTTGTCAGCTGATGATTAACATCATATTTGCATATGGGCCTTCTCATATTTGAATAAAAGTATACAGAATGTCACAACTGATCGTATCCTAATAGACAAATTACAATGATTTTTAAATATTATTCTATTAATATTATTGTTGTTAACACGTTACGATATTAATAATTTTGTCTTTTGTTAGTCCCTCCAAACAAAATGTAAAAAAAGTGTAATGCAACATATATAGAGCAAATTAACAATGAAAAGGGAAGAGAGAATGTAACATTAACTTTAACCCACACTTATATTTAATATAATTTAAATTTAGGCTGTGTCTATAGGCATATTTGTTAGCATCTAATAACAGCGATCGGTTACTGGCAGCCAGTTACAAATAAAATGTCCTGATTTAATCCATATTTAGCCATGGCATTTATATGGTTCATCTGTTTGAATTTGTTCTTTGAATTAACGTATTACAGTGTTTCGATTGCTAATTTGTTATCTAATTTAGCCTACCGTTTCGCATCACAAAGTTCACCCCTTACACACACTCTACGTGTTGGTTGTGCATACAAACACACCCACTGTGGCACGCATGCACACGCACGCGCTTATACACACAAACTCTCACTCACGCCCACGCGCTGACAGTCAAAGCTCGTGAGAGGGGGAAATGCACCACTCTCTGCGTTTTTGCGCGGAAAAAAGTTCCAGTCGTGGAGGCTCTGCAGAAAATATGAGTTACTAAAGCAACTTGTTAGGTTGTAACTGAAAACACTCTGGGTTGAAGGTAGTATATTCCTGTTTTAGTGTTGCTTAAAAGAACCCAGAGATATCCCTTAACGTTCCCGTTGAGGAAGAAGAGGTTACGCTCCTTTTGGACCTGGCAGCAAGAGTTTATGTACCCGGACATCATCAAGGGCAAAGATAAACTTTTTCAGAGGTGTGGAATTTATATTTTTTAAAGAGAGAAAATCAAGACTGGCACGACTGCAAAGCACCGCTTTTCAACAACGCCTGGTAAGTGCACATGACACCCTATCTTGAATGTGAGATAATGCAAGTGAAGGAATTCGTTCCACCTCGGGGTTGCAAGCCATGGGTGAACTTCAGCTTTAGTGCAGTTAGATGGAGAGGCATGATAAGTGATGCTCTGGCAGGTCCCACCTTGACTTTGCAGTTGATAATAATATATCGTTAACACTGTGAGACAAACGGGACAAGGACAACTTTACAGTTAGAGCGTGTAATGTAAATTAACACTTGTATTATAAGCAGAGATAAATCATGCCAACGAAATTTGCTTTCAAAACTAACAAAAATTATTTAAACACAATATAAATGCTTTACAAATAATCGTGTAAAGTCCATTAAAGTAATATAATTTTGTATTAAGATTTGCATTTAAATATTTATTTATTTAAAAAGCATTCAAAGCCTAAGTATTGAATAATTATTATCTTCGGTTAGGCTAATGCAATTTACTTTCATTAAAAAATAAATATAAATTGACCATCTGAAGATAAGAACCTCTTGTCATATTGCAAAATATTTATTTAAAAACTACCATATTAGTTTAATAAATTAATACATTAATAATTAAAATTTCATTCACCTCAGCTGAAAAAACAGATAAGGTAACACAGGTAACACTAAAATACATCACATTATTAAGAAATCCGTATACACGCAAGACTCGGAGATAATCATGGTTCTATCCTTAATATTAAACGAACAGAATGACTCAATATCAAATTTTAAAGACAAAACGAAAACAAAACATTTTCTAAATATTTCCCCAATAAATCTCTAGAACGAATTTTAAAAATAAGTTATTATTGGTATAATGGCGAGTTCTGCTTTTGTTCTATTTAAATAGACTAAAATAAATTACTAATAGAAAAATATATTCCAAAAATCTACACACACATTTTGTATGCTTTCCTCTGTTGATGCGCTTTATCACTGAAATTGCGTTGATGGAGTAAAAAGATACAATTGTATTCTGTCAAATACAAGTGAAATACTGTGTCTTACCTTTTCTGTTTGAATGGAATGTTATTCACACATTTTATTTTGCCATTTGTATAAAATTCGCTAAAAAATACACAACTTTAAAGTTATCGAGTTTGATTTAGAGGCCTAAATCAAAACTGAACGGATGGCCTATAACGAACACACTCATAACGAAAACAAAACCTTCGCCATTTAGGTTACTCTGGTTGTAAATTTAGACATTTATGTAAAATAATTTAGTAATTTTGTACTAGTATCTCAAAATAATATTTAGAGCAATAACTTTCGACTTCACGCAAAATGCGCACTACTGCGTACATACAAAAAAGGCACAAATTTAATTTCCAGACTCTCAAGCCTTTGACTAAAGGCACAGATGCGAGGCAGGTGATATAAAGGGAGGGTTGAGGTAAAGCGTTGCATTCGGAGAGAGAAAAATGAAGAGGGGAAAACGGTTAACAGCAGGATTGCATGCAAATTTCCGACTGAAATTATCATAAGCAAACAGATGAAGCCTGGGCTAATAAAGGCCCATCTGTGTTACTTCATATCGGGTTAGTATAGAGCTGCGATAATGAATTTTGTAATATCCAACCGACAGACATCTCAATCAGACACTAATCCCCTGATTTTACCGCGGAATCACTCAACTTCTAGCGCTCAAACTGCTCTTTCTCACCCTGACACACACACACACACGGCGCACTGTCTCTCCTTTTTGTGCGTTGTTTTCATGCGCGTTTGGAGACACGAGTCTTAATTAGGAGCGACTCGAGCAAGCGCTAAGGGATTTCAAAACAAATGATGAGGAATGTGCTCATCCTATTGCAGACAGGAACTATCAATATATCACAATATATTTGAAATAAATCATCACTGAGTGGCCCATCCGGTCAGACACACATTTAAAATTAAAGGGTCCAATACAGGAGATTTTAAAGATCAGAAGAACCAATTGTGGTTCCCCAGAGAAACGTTGCTAAAAGAGACACTCTTTTTAGTGTGAAGAGTATTTAAAAAATACAAAGAAAATGTTCCGCTATTAAAAGCATTTTGTGGAACTGTAAGATTTCGTTTATGTTAAATGTTCCCCATTGAACATCAATGCCAATAAATAATGGTTTTTATGTTTATAAATTGGCAGTCATGTGTGAAATGTCCAACCAAATACACTCAAACAAAAGCTGGCCTACACTATTACTGCTGACATACACTGTATATTTGATACATATACCTAACAATTAAAATAAGCTTTTCTCTTTATTTAACAGGTACACAACATATAACCTACCAAATGGACTCCCATTGCCGCAAACTTGCATCAACGTGTGCTCAATTAGGTAAGATCTTGGTGAATGACACCCCCATCTCCTTACTAGGCCTCCAGAAAATATCTGGTTCTATTAATAAATTTGGTTGGATTCGTTTGGCGTATGCATAAAGTTATCTGAGGTAGAAAACGCACTTATAAAGGTGCAGCGTGAGTAAAACACCTTTGGTGTTTGATATGACGTCTCATTGGGAAAAGCGAAACCATTGGACGTTTATAGTCAAAGATGGACATCTGCTGGTAGGATAGGATCATACACGGGTAAGTAGAAAGGTCTTCGTAATGCCTCGAAACAGCTTCATCAGATGCATTTAGAGCTGTAAAGTCTTTGATTTTAAATGTTCTCTAAATTATCTTAAATTATCAGACAACATGCTTGGTTATAGCCTAAAATGTAGTCCGTTTGCACTGGAGTAATCACTTGGGTCCTCAATGAAATTAGTCCAACGTTCATCTCATCTTTCAAATTATCATGCTAACTAAAATACAGATTTACTTGAATAATAAATCAGTGTAATAGACGCGTAGCAAGTGTAAAAAACAAAACAATTAAATAAGCAGAACAATAAAAATATATTGAATAAACCGTTTCCTCTAGCGTTTTAAGAATTTGTCGCATCAGAACAATTTTAACAGAAACTCAGACAAAATTAAGGGCTAATAGACGGCTTATACGTGATGCGTGTACGGCTTCCGTATTATCTGTCATCTTCATTAAACTAATTAAAGCAAATAAGAATAAAGAACAAAATATTTAGTCGCATTAGTTTGTCGTTCTTTCATTATTTTCTGTTTCTCACTATGCTGATACACAATATAAAAGTGGAAAGTGAGCATCAAAATGCAAAGAGCAAAGTAAGGGGAAAAGGCATTCGAGACTTGATTACCGACAATCTCGTCTCTTGTGCGGTAATATATGCAACGCTTGTTAGATAGACTCGGGGGAAAAGTAAATGTGTAATGAAAGCCTCCTCGTGAGGAGGAATATACTAATGGAAGAATCTAATGTCCTCTTAATCCTATGGAAAAGGCTTTGTCGTCTCCCTTATATTGACTGAATTGGTAATTAATGGCTCTGTGGTGCGCCATGGCCAATAATCCACAGCAGGCAGTGAGAGCGCTCTGAAGCATTTTGAGGGTCCACAATAAATACAGAGCAATAATCTAGTCACTGCGTTTAACAAAAAAGTACTTGCGCCATTTTTCAATAGAATTTCTATGAGTAAAAAAAATGCCTAACACCTGTCATTCATATTAAGCACATTTTTTGTGGATTTAATCATGATATTGCAGTAATAGTTTGTGTTTTAGATAGTAGTAGACTCGATTTAGAAGCAATAAAAATAGATTCACTTGTGAACAGCGATAGACGTTTTACTTTCAAAAAGGCAGAAAAGATTTTCAATATTGTTCAGTGTCTAAGCGCTAATGCAATGAATACGAGGTCACATCCATATACAAAAGACCTGCACAAGATTTGGTGGTTCCATATATTCCCCATATACATTCATAACCAGTACTAAGAATGTGAGCTGAATCAATGTCATAGATAAGTCGGTCGGGTCGTTTTCATAAGCAGTTGAATACCCTTTCTTTTCTCACTTTCCCCCTTAATATAGACTTGCTTTTACAGGACACAAATAACAACAAAATAGATTTCTGTGGATCACCAAGATAAAATAAAATAATTTAATTATTAATTTAATTTTAACCACGAAAGCTTTAATTCAGCAGTTTTCAAGACTGAGATTGGTTTATCCACGTCTACTTTGTTTTGTTTTTTTCTATAATCACCCACTTTCTGTGATATTTTAATTCGAATAACCAAAAAAAATCCTATTCTAAGTAACGCAAACACATAACCTGTAAAAGTAACAATTCAAAATATAAATACACAATTTTATTTGAAAACGAAGACCGGGAAAATTATAAACAAAAGTTGTAATATAAATAAATGTTTGGCATTTAAATAAAATGAGCAGTTTTATATGATTGACATGTAAATGACGATGGCGATGTTTTGAAGTAACTTGACACAAGGTGAAGGAGCTGGAAGTCATTAAAGATGTCCATTTAAAATTCTTAAGCAAATGAGCGTCTTATCAGATTAAATGTAGCCTACTCAGTAAAAGAAAAGTTGGTGCTTTATCTCCCGCGAAATAATCACAGGCCGAAAGCGTACAATTACACCTCGCCAAAGTGCTTTCAATCCATATATTAAATTATATAAAATGAATTCAAGCCCGAATGAACTTAACTTTAACTTAAGTGTTTTTTTTCCTCATATGCGTTTATCCATTAGCCTTTGTTTATCAATTATAATTTAATTTTCATATGGGGCAGGTCACTTGAAAAGAAAGAAAGATAGAAAGAAAGAAAGAAAGAAAGAAAGAAAGAAAGAAAGAAAGAAAGACAAAAAAAAAACAAATACATTTAACACATTGCCAATTCAAGTTATTGAGTAATAATCCAATTAACATTCCCCCCAAAAAATGAAAGACAGAAAAGAAAAGATTTTCTTGTGCAGTTGTTTAGTCTGTGTTTCTTGTGCAGTATGGTGATATTGTTTTATTGACGGCAGAACACGTTAAATTTACAACGCTAATAATACGCTTTATTTTGTTAATACCTGCTGAGAAAACTGAACCCGGATTTTGAGCGCCAGGTGTACCATGATAAATGTTAAGGGATGTTATATCAAGTGAATGCACGGTTTCTTTATTTACATGTTTTTTAGAGATGTAGAAAAACATCTCAAACTGCACAGACTGCATTTTCTCATTTCTTGGGCCGTTTCATAGTCGGTTTGCCATAAAAGCTGACATGTATAGGGTCTAATGTTCCGTCAGATTCAGGGCGGAGTTTGTGACGTCAGGACGCATAGAGCAGCTCGGTTGGACGGATAGAGGGACAGCTGAAATGAAGAGCGAAGGCTGTGATGTGCAGGAGAGTGTGTGTGCAAGTGGATATAATATCACATACCTGTCCCTGTCACTCTGGCTCTCATTGCTGTCGGCTGAAACCGAGTATCTTTTTACCCAGACGAAACGAAAAAAAAATCTTTTAACACTGGGCTTATTTTATTATTTTTTTTCTTTATTATTAAAGCCGTTTCAGGAGTGTCGCTTTTAGTGGTTTAAATGAGAAAGGAGCACTGCCAACGCTTGCCGATACTTCACTGCTGGACACATTCGTTTCTTTCTTTCTTTTATTTATTTAACTTATTTATTTATCTGTATTTGTTACCTGCGCTAAGGAACTTAAAGCTGCTTGCGAGCCGTCCGTAAATCGCTTGTTTTATCCATGACCTCTATGAAGGATCCGTTGAGTTTGGACCACCATCACCACAATCACCACATTACCGGGAGTAAACACGCGCCGCTTTCGATGGCCTCTAGTCTGCAACCGCTTCAGCGGTCTGTGGACTCGAAACACAGGCTGGATGTGCACACGGTTTCAGACACCTCCAGTCCAGAATCCGTAGGTAAGACCTGAGGAGATTTTTAACTTGAGTGTTTTTGGTTTTGGTGTCAGTTATATTAAGTGTTCCTCTCCAGAAAGAAACATTTTAAAACTTCGCTCAGTGTGAAAACAGAGTAGGTTACAGCGCGAGCCTTGTAAATATATCAAGAGGTGGAACAGGCAGTTAGTTGATTCATAGGCTATTGAAATAGGCTACATAAGTCATGCCCTTTGACAGGACTTTATTTACTTAAATTGTTTGTGAAAATGTGGGCTTCACAAATGTTTACACTGTGGCAACTGCGTTTTGTATAGAATAGTGCAAACATTCCCAAACTACAATGTCACTGCTTTCGTATGATAAAAATGCATATTGCATTCATGTCGGCTAAAATATTTTCTAAATCTTGCATTAGCATTTGAACAGTGGGGTTTTGCCGGTATTGTTGGTTTTACCAGAAAAGGGATGTTATAATGTTAAAACAAGCGTTGTAATAAATATTATTAAGGAACATCATTCATTAAATTTCGCTTGTTAAATTGTTACCAGGGAACCAACTTGTTATGTTACCATGATGTCAAATATCTTCAATTAAATAAAAAGGAATTAGAGATTTGTCTCCCTCACACACACTTCTCTAATGTGTCAAAACCGTGCCTGAAGCTTGTTCCTCTGCAATTAAATATTTGTTTAAAAAGAGTGTTTCCTTTTGCATTTCAGAGAAAGAGAAGGGACAAAGTAAAAACGAAGATTCGACCGATGACCCGTCGAAAAAGAAGAGACAAAGGCGGCAACGAACGCATTTCACTAGCCAGCAGTTACAGGAACTGGAGGCCACTTTTCAGAGGAATCGCTATCCGGACATGTCGACTAGAGAGGAAATCGCCGTTTGGACAAATTTAACAGAGGCCAGAGTCCGAGTAAGTTTGATAAATAAAATTACAAGGAAATAATATGTGATATAACCCTAAATATTTATAAAGATTTTATTTTTGTAATCTATTACTCACTGTTAAAATTCAACATAGCCTATTAGCTCTATGCTGAATGAACCGTAAAATAGTTTTAATGCATATTTTATATATCCACTTACAAAAAAAAAAAAAATTATATTTCTAAAATATTTTTTTGCGTAGTTCTATGTGTAATACATGTAAATATTTTTGCTCACACATCGACTTTTTAGCTAGCCTAATATGCAGGCGCTGCATTATATGCTTGCTATTTTCATAACATTAATTGGGTCGCATGCTAAATATGATTTTGTTTAATCATTTAAATAAAACATATGTCATTGTTTGTTAGGAGGCTAATTATAGGTGAGTCAAATTGTTTGCAATTAACACGAAATAAAGACTGACGCCCTAACGATGACAGACTTTAATGGAGTCACACAGTCGCCTTTTAAGAGGTGTAAAGCTTTTATTTTGTGATTGTCATTCTCGTGTTGTATATACTTAGGGTTAGAGTGTCTCCGCCTGCTTGGCGAGAATACACATTTAAAGCGTCGGGCGCTAAAAGACTGAATGTGTATTGGGATTCCCGGGATCAGACAAGATTCCGGGTGACTGATAAAAAGTGACTTAATTAGGGAACCTAACTGAGTTTGACACCACCACCCATATCAGCTATCTACCTAAAACAAACGGAGCAGTCCGTGTTGTTCTAACTCGATGACAGTCATACACTGCCTTAGATGGACTAATTATAATTCTTTTCTACAATTGTTGCAGGTGTGGTTTAAAAATCGACGGGCAAAATGGAGAAAGAGGGAGAGGAACCAACAGGCAGAGCTGTGTAAAAACGGGTTCGGCCCTCAATTCAACGGACTTATGCAGCCCTACGATGACATGTATCCCAGCTATACGTACAACAACTGGGCTGCAAAGGGACTCACGTCGGCCTCTCTGTCTACCAAAAGCTTCCCCTTTTTCAATTCCATGAATGTCAATCCGCTGTCGTCCCAAACCATGTTCTCTCCACCTAACTCTATCTCTTCAATGAGCATGTCCTCCAGTATGGTTCCGTCTGCTGTCACCGGTGTACCAGGATCAAGTTTAAACAGCCTCAATAACTTGAATAACCTCAGCAACCCCTCTCTAAATTCGGGGGTTCCCACGCCGGCGTGCCCTTACGCCCCACCGACGCCTCCGTATGTTTACCGGGACACTTGTAACTCCAGTCTTGCCAGTCTGAGACTGAAAGCCAAGCAACACTCGAGTTTTGGATACGCGAGCGTGCAGAATCCGGCCTCCAATCTCAGCGCCTGCCAGTACGCAGTGGATAGACCGGTGTAAGAGACGACTGTAGAATTTACAATCCCGAATCCCAGGAACGAGAGACTACACTTTTTGTTTCAAGGGCACTAGAAGAATAAACCACTGAAACGCATCCAATCCTGTGATGGAATGTCAAGCGGGAACGGAAGGCAAAGGCACCATTGCTAATAAGATTTGTTCTCTACTCTAGCAAGTGTACACTAGCCAGTGAAGAGATTAGGATACCACAATATTTAACAAAAAACTCATTTATTTTGACGTTTCAATTTTGGACAGTAATTGACTGAACGGTTGTATATAGGCTATACATATATCTTAATATCATCTCCAATTTGTAGAGGCGAAAGCTCTAACTCTTAAGCATTTTCAAGAATTCAGTTTGACACAGCATGTGGTAAACTTACAGGAATCATGTCTTGCTTGCGATCAAGGGAATGTACATACTAAACGCACCAGTCGTGTGTGATATTATAAATTTATTATTAAATGTCTGTGTGAATATAGATCTAGAATAGCCACCCTGGGTAATAATACGCAAATGTTTCTGCGAAATGAACTTGGTTTTTGCTCTGTGTATAATATTTGGTACGGAATTTTTGTTTCGTTTTTCAACATCCCAAAAATAAACTATTGTGTTTTATTTAATGGAAGTAAATATATTGTTCTAAAACATTTCATAACGTTTTCTTCACAATTATTGAATTCAGTTATTTATGGTTGTATGTGGAACACAATTGTGGTATTTCTACGGTTTATAAAGACTAAGGGGGAAGGAAAAAGTATCTAATACACATCAGCATGAGTCCGGTGAAGAGGGCGAGATGTCCCGAGCAGATTAGGAGTCGAATATACAAGACTGACTAGAGGCTGGGCCTCCAGTGATCAGCGACGCTTGAAATGACATCGCAATAAGATCAGGGCAGGATGGACCACACATCACTGGACCATCTGCCAGCTGAACTCCTTTAAAAAAATAAATATTAAGTGATACATGATTGTCCGGTTTTAAGCTCATCAGATCGTGTGCAAGTTGAAAACAAAGCTCGTGTGTCATATGAATTATGGATTACTTAGAATAATATATAAACTGCCAACCCACTGTGCAAACAAAACTGTGCATTTTTAGCAGAATCGCAGTGGGCGCGTGTAATTACAAGTGATCGCGACACTGAGTGTCAATTGACTGTCTGTTTGTAAACAAAGAAATCTCACAGCGTCAAATTACTGTATGAAAACCGCTTTAAAATAAGAGTTAAGAGGATTAAGGGAAATGTGTCGTGCCCTAATAGAATATGACTGCGTTTGTGACTGGGACAGTTACTTACCTCCAGCTCAATAATAACTTACTGTCTTTCTCGGAAAATATGTATACTGCACTATTGTTAGCCACCCTCTGTTATCCATCATTAACTGCGCTTAAGTATAGCGAATAAAGTACTTTATAGAACGGACAATCACATTCATTGAAAGCCAATCAAAACAAAGACAGGCATGCAACATAGACAGGCGTTTTTATGAGTGTGATTCTATCCATGAAATTCATGTCACAGCGCGTACAGAACAGGATGAGTGAAGAACATTTACTTTGAGTAGTGTGGTTGAAACAACACAAGCATGCTGTTAAACATGAATACTCTCATATAGTGATGATTAATGAAGCAGACAGAACAAGGGTGGAGAAACTGTAAAACTGAATGCTACTATTACATTTATTCGAAATAATAGCGTACTGTTGTTGAATGAATACTAAAACGCCTTCGCTAATTTATATCATCTCCATTAAAACAACAAATGCTTATCTAAAATCCACAGATCGTAAATCATCCGTTTTCAGGTGTACATGCTCCTGCTTCTCCCAGTGAAGAGCTCTCAATCTAACCAGGCCTAAATTATTCATTCCCTGCAACATGACGGTCTGGTCCCAATACACATCTCAATAAACACTGTGAGCGGGGGGCCCACGGGAGCAATACATAGCAGATTCAGAGAGGAACCCTTCATTCGGCCTAAACACAGCCGGGAAAGCTGTTCCCTCAATTTTCTAGAGGACTGCAGAAAGGTAAGGCATTTTAATGCGCATTATCAGCAGAAAACTAAAAACATGTCCTTGCATGACGAAGAGAAGCGCCAAAAGTTTACAAGCATACGTAACTCGAGTTTTCTTTACGCTAAAGGCTTTCACGCAGTTTTGTCTGGCCAACCTCTTGGTTATTTTATAAACAGAGCTGGAACAAGGGTACTTCAGTTATCACTTCTATTTCTTCACCTTAAATGTTTTAAAATGTTCAATCATATATGCACTGAGGTGGAAAATTTCTTCAATTTCGCCTTGAATTGATTTGTTCGATATATGAAAAGAATATAGATCTACGTAAGCATTATGAGAATTTGATAACTTGGTTTTATGTTATGCGTGTTGTGGCCGACTTTGCGTTTAATTTTAACATATCAATTTATCCACTTTGCTAATATCAACGCTTATTTTTCCCTATAATAACAACAAAAGTGGACTAAACAGACCTCTTTAAATAATAGGCTGTCCATATATTAAAGCCGATAGTCTTTCCACTAACTTCTGTACTGTATTACATAATGTGTTTAATATCTGATTTGCATAATAATGCGCAGATTTGTTATTCAAACTGTGTAATGGTGGTTTATTTGCATTTTGTGTCGCAGCCTTCAAAAAAACGTTGTCACTTTTATTTTTAACGCATATTTCATTTCGGGTAATAGCATTTAACATTGAGCGGCATTTAAATTTGATAGATGATCAACAGGGTGCACCGAATAACGCCACAACCAACTCTTCGTAAAATGTGTAATGATTCTGGACATTTCTGAATAATTTAGTCAAACAATGCAAACTTAACTAAAATCATATATGTTAGGTTTTTCCAGCAGTTAAAAAGTGTATGAATGGACATAAATAATTAAATAACCCATTTAACAATTTATTATTGATGGAAAAACATCGGACAATGTAAAGTATTAAGTTACAGGCCCACGTAAACATCTGTTTACCAAAATTGCAAATATAGCACTAAACATATAATCAATAGTATGTCGATTTTAATTAGCTTATTTTTGCAAACTTGGTGATATAGGCCAAAGATCACTCGTCAACAAGCCCATTTTATTATATTGATAAACTGGAGTGCGAAGTTGTTGCCACCCATCTCGGCAAAAGCACAAACTGTCCAATCAGATGAACGAGATTTAAGCGCAAGGTCGGGAAGGAATGACCTCGCACATTCTCGCGCAGCGCTTACCTATAGTTCACCACTGAAATCTGCACTGACTGACCTGCAGTAAAATCAGAATCTAAAGGAATGAACCAGTTCATATATTTCAACAAGTGTATTGACAAATATTTTCTAACTTTATTTCATCACAAATTTTTTTCTTACTATAGAACTAATTTATCAGTTGCATAGTCAAATGAATCATGTGGCATTGGCCTCTTTTGGGAAGATTATTGGTCCTGTCCAAAACAGCTGTCCGGTTAATTTATGTAAAGGTTTTTGTGTAAGTTCCAAAATGTAGCTTAGTCTGATTATGAGCTTTCCATTTTCTTAAGTACAGAATCTTCATTCATACTTGCGCATCTCATTTGCAGCCTTAAAACTGGATTATATCGGCCATTATAAGCCACCACATTCTCAGCATTGGCACTGACTATTGGAAACTCACTATACTTACTATTCTAAACAACTACAAATGCTACCATCTCTATTATACAACCATTACAAAGTTATTTAAAAGCAAGATGTCTCCATCAATAAGGATCTGAAAAGTGTCTGTTAAGTCAGATGTTCGCATTTGCAGAAACTAAGCTGGAACAGGCCTAAAATAATTCTATAGATTATCCAGACAGTCATTGTGTGCACAAGTTAGCAAACATTGGACAGGGTGAGCTTGAATTGTTGGAGAAAATGTATGGGAGGATTATTAGTGTGGAGGTGTGTATGAAAAACCGTAGGGGTCGCTTCCCATTTTAAAGACAGTTTACCCAAAAATGAGAAATGACAACAATTGAAAGAATTTTTGATGTGTAAAATTAAAATGGCACCGACTTTATTTACTTTATTTGTACAAAAGGAGAATATCTTGACTATCCTATTTTATTTTCCAAAGAAAAAATAAACTCCTACAAGTCCTAAATAAATTTCAGAATATTCTTTACATAAACTATCCCTTAGGTAAACTGTCATGATTATACTTTATCTATAAGGCAACTATGTGTCTGTACCTGCATAAGATGTGCCTTTAATCTCACACATTCCAGTTCTTTGTGCGAATATTTGTTCTTTTGTGTGTTTGGAAATCATGCTGGGATATTGCTAACCTGCATGTCTATGCTTTCATCTATGTGCTTGTGTTTTGCTGGTCAAAGTGTGTGTCTACCTATCTTAGGATGTGCCAGAGCTTGTGTGTATCCGTGTGTATATCCTATCCCTTGACATGCTTGAGTGTGTTTTTTTATGTATTTGGGTGTGTGTGTGTGTGTGTGTGTCTGACATGGCCCTGCCTTTGATGAGCTGAGTGTGACGCCGGGACAGCTTCTCTAGCCGCAGGCGTGTGCTATGTGGGAGCGTGTGAACGATCAGACATGGAGTAAACTTCCATGACTCAGACACTTCCTGCTCTCTCAACTTATATTAAAAAGAAACATCGTAAATGTTTTGACTCGAAAATCGATTAGGAATTGCACACAGTGAGTAGCATGAAATGGCAGATGCGCGGATGTGTGTGGAATTAACAAAGATAGTATCAGTGAAGAGGCCCTGCTGCAACCTTTCTCTATTGTTTTGCAATGGGAAGCGAGTGACGGAGGACTGATGATGTAATGCAGCGCTTAAAGCCTATAAGCTGTCCAGACTGCAAGAAGCTTTTTGATGCAAAGAGATACAGAACATTTTCCTCAAATAACAGTCGTGATTCTGCTCTAATGATATTGTGAGGAGAATGTAATGATTGTGGATATGCTTTAACAAAACATGTTGAGACAAATAAGCCCAATTTAAGGCCCCAATATACTAATAGTAACTACTTTCCATTAGAATTACAACATCTACACTATATCATCCCTCGAGTGACTGAACACTGAATGGAAAATGTTACTGTGGCAAGCTGTTTCAAACTATCAAAAAGTTTAGCATGACTTAATTCAAAATGACATTACATTAGTGCACTGATCAATTGAGCTTGACGTACAGTGATGCATGTATGCTAAGGTGCAGTTAGGTATGTAGAGTGGTTAGGTTTCATCATCAGCACATTATTTGCATACAATAATAAATAATAGTCTATTTAGAGCACACAGTTTAAATGTCACCAGCAATGTGCATTTTCCAATGAACTGCGTTTCTTTTTTAAATTTGTTTTTGGTTTGTTTTTTGCAACCATGCTGCACGAAAAAATCTGATATTTTATTTTTTCTGCAATAAATATTGTGATATGAATAGTTTCACAAGATATTTTGAATAGTTCTATTTGATGGTTTTCTGATACTAACAGTATTCAGGTACAGAAATTAAATATCACGATGCAAAGAAAAAAAAATCTTGCTTTGATTTGTTTCTTTCTAGTTCAAAAATAAAAAAAACATCTTTTGGACATGAACATAAAAAATAAAAAAACTGTTGGAACAGATGGAAACGCCAAGATGCACATACATTTTGAAAATGCGCATAAAAATGTGCATAGCTGAGTAGAATAAAGGTTTTATTCGATAAAAAAGATGCACATAAACTACAATGGAAACACTTTTACTGAACAAATTCCAGTATGAACATTTAAAAAAAAAAAAAGGTCAATTGATTTTCGATATAAGAAAAATATAAAAATGTGTGTGAATGGACAAAACCAGCAGCCTGAGCACATTGTAAAACATCTGAAATGTTGTTTTGGTCAATCTAAAATGCCTTAACCATTTCAGTATTAGTGTTAATATATTATTAATTATCTCCAGAACTGTCAAGAGCTTCTGTGCGCCACATCTCACGCCTTCAAACGCCAATACACGTTCATTGCGTGTCAGCATCATCTTTTGAGTAGCAAGTCATTAATTAAATAAGGAATAGATTCACGCAGCTTCTTGATATTTGGTGCCAGCTAATCAGGAATTGACGATTTTGTTCTCTTTGACTCGTTGGATGGAAACGCTGCTTTATTCGCACGTCTTTTATGCCATATTCCAGTTTGTTCATAAAGTTAATTCGCATTTTTGGATGAAAACATAGCTAACGACTGCTTCCCAGTTGGAAAAGAAACAAGTAGATGTATTAATAACATGCACACATATGAAGCTTTTAGCAAGCAATGGACAGACATCTTGCAAATGCACTGTTTTTGCATCACTCAGTTAGTCACAAAGAGTTAACACTGAATCAGGCTGTTGCTTCACAATTGGAACGAAAACAAGAAAACTAAAAGAGAGAAGAAAGACAACAAACTACTGAAGACAGCAAAAACACAAGACACTTGTATGAAGGGATTAAACGTCACTTAACTCTTTTTTTAAACAAGTACTGCAACATTTTTGTCACTAAGAGCTTCTGAAGAGACAAAACAGTCACTGGAAAAGGATGTATCTTTCTAAAGAAAAAAATGTTAATGCACGCTATCAAACGGAGTATACTTTGAAAGGCTGTGCATTCGATTTCTGATTTCTAAGAATAGGAAAAAAATAGGTTAATAAAGAATACCTGTTGTCTATTCTCTCATAAACAACTCAAAAGGACTTCGAGTCATAGGAAGAACACGCCCTAAAACTGACAAAAAACAAAGTTGCACTCTTCTCTATTGACCTGTCAAATTGCGTTTACCATGCAAACTTTAACTTTTGAAAAGCAGCTGCATGCAAACACACACACACACACAAAACTGACAAACACTGTACAGGAGTTTTTGAATTGTGAGTGCCTGAAGAATTAAGCGAATGGTAGGAAGAGGATGAATGACAGCATTGTGTAGCTCAGTGTTAACAGTAACAAGAAACTCCAGCTCGCTCAACCTCATCACCTTTCACAAATATGACATCATCAATCGCTTACGCCTTTACACATCAAATGTGAAAAGGTCAAGAGCATTAAGCCTCAAGCAAGACAACACTGTTACTACACCACTGACTTAGTGACTAGGTGCTGCATAGAGAGAATATTCAAAATGCCAGTTATAATAAACAAATCAAGCTCTGAGAACTTAAAGCGCCAAGCTCATTTGCAAGATGTTCGGAGACCCTGTCTGGATGTTGTATGTTAATGCATACACCACTGTCTTCATCTGACGTTTAATCTTTCATAAGAGTAGACATGTTTGAACCCGCAGGCGGCCTAATAAAGCAGTGAAAGCAATCTGCTGCGATTCGTTTTCAAACATCCTCCTCATTACGTGCCACAGTTTGCGCTCGAAAATCCTGCTAATCTCAGTGGAAGGATGACGTGAGCTGATCGACATTAATGGATCTGTAGATGCAGAAGTGCAAGAACACAGGGCAGAGAGTTTAAGAGGAAAGTATAGATGAATGTTGACTGTGCTTCAGCTGTTTTTTAATTTGTCGATGTGATGCTTTGATTGTCAATTCACTTTCTTTATTGAACTTCTCACTGCAGCAGGTGGAGTTTTACTTTAGAGATGATGCTGTGGGAATTTCACTATGGGAAATATGTGCAATTATAAATAATACCAAATTACGGTTCTTCAGCTTGAAACATATCAAAACCCCTTTTTTTGTTAAACAGAACTATTATTATATGGTCCCTTATAGCATGGGGTTCCCATACTTTTCAGGCTGTGACTTCCAAAATAACAATTTCAGTGACCCCCAATATTCTTAAAGTTGGTTATTAATATATAAACCTTGCATACAATGGCACACACATACCAATAAGCCCAGGCCTATTCATAGTTTAATTTTGGAGAACGCCACTTGGAGGTCATTCTCCATGTTCAGTGGTGGCCTGTATTTATTTTTAATGTACGCGAGTGCCGTACAGGTGTCAGAAATTTTAACCTGGTGCCATAAAAACAATGCTGTATCTATGCAGTGTCTTTAATATAATGCATGCCCATAACCAGGGGGGGTTCAGGTGGTTCGAAAGACCCACCCCTCGACCGACAAAGTCCAGAATTTGGCCCATATATGAGCGCTCATTTGTCTGATTTTTGACAGTATGCCATCACAAATTGTGAAAATAATTGATCGAAGAGACAAATTTAATTATTAATCATTATTTAAATGAACAAATTCCTATAGGCTAAAGTTTTCAATTTAAAACAAGTTTTAACAGATTCCTTATTGTTTTTTAAATGATGGATGATAATAAATTAGCATTTTAAAAATATATTTTTTTATATTTCTTACTTCAAAAATTGTCATTTAAAATTTTAATCTCATTACATCACTTATAAAACTGTTATAACGTACATATTAAATGCACATTTGTAAATAAACATAAAATAGTATGGTAAGCACTTTGACAAAAATATAGGAAATATATTTGTTGCATCAAACAGTGTGGTAATGATAACCATCCGACAAGTTATTCCAAACATTTGTGCTTAAAATGTCACTAAAATGCAATATTTGAACCTAATAATTTAATAAAAAAACACACAAAATAACTGCAAAAAGGTACATTTTTTAAGAAAAAAAACCCACCCCTTTTGATTGACCTTATTCTACAATGCGGAAGTGCGCTTGTTTTTGCGATTGTTTTAGCACTTCCGATTCAGTTGCCTATGGGAGAAATGACTAGAAATAATAAACGGCAGAAAGTTCAGTTTGCAACATAAAGCAGCATTACAAGCTGTTTTTAACCTCCAAAAAAAATGAATGGACGTGAATGAGACCGGACGTTTCAAGCCAAAAAGATTTAAATGGCTGTGCCCGCTCGTATGCGGAGAATAAGGTGAATAGGCTGGCTATGGGCCTGTAATGTAATGTTTAAAAAAAAATGGAAATGCTGATGGCTTTTTTTTTTTGCATGTTGTTTTTTTTATGTTTATTATTAACATGTTAACAATGTCACTATTAACTACTATTTTGTTCTTCAGTAGGCGTTCTTCCATATGGCTAAAATATAGTATTTCTATTGAATTTGATTTTTGGAAATTGCCAAGCGACCACCCCGCTCCATGTCCCGTGACCCCCTAGGGGGTTCCAACCCCCACTTTGGGAACCACTGCCTTATAGAACTATGCTTTGAAAGTGCTGTATAGGACATCATTATTTGGATAATGGTGTATTTAAAAAGTAAAATGGCAATTCACCAAAAATGAAATTGTCATAATTAGCTCATCCTGCACTTGTTCCAAACCTGTTTGAGTTTCTTTCTTCTGTTGAACACAACGGAAGATATACTTAAGAATGTTGAATAAACAGCCATTAATCTCTATAGTATTTTTTTGTTCCTCCTATGGACATCAATGTCTGTTTATTCCCAACATTCTTCAGAATAAGGTGCGTGTTTTTTGTGTTCAACGTGAGACAGAAATTCATAAAATTTTAGATCCACTCGAGTGTGAGAAATGCTGAGGAAACTATCATTTCTGGATAAACTATCCCTTTAATAACTTAGTTTTTAATTCATATCTATTGTATATTAACTTATATGATACAAGTGGGATTTGTAGTTTAAATACTTTTTTTTTGAAAAGGCAAGGCAAGGCAAGTTCAAATGGCTGTGCCCGCTCGTATGCGGCATACAAAAGCATACAGTTGGGTTCTATTTTTAATTGAGTTGTACAAAAATGACACCACTCTAACAAGTTATTGCCGGAATAATTTACAAATGAAAATCAACAAGAATTAAAACCCGAAACAGAAACAGAAAATAGATGTAATGTTCCAGTGAAATATCTTCACAATCTCAGTGATGCCTTTAGGTTCAATATTATGATTGACAGTTTCTTTCAGCAGATGACAACAATCAAAATATCCAACGTAGCAAAACAAAACAGTGTGTAAGCCTATTACTGTGCTGACAAGTAATAATCATGGGATAGTTGTAGCTCTAAAATAATCAGGCCCATAGCCTGTTGAGTGGTTCGGAAGACCCACCCCTTACTGACAAAGGTCCAGAATTACGTACCATTTTGAATGCTATGCCATCAAAAATAGTGAAAATAACCCATCAAAAAGGCTTTAAGACCAATTTAAGACCAAATAGTTTTGGCCAATGCTAGCAGATATTTTTCATGAGTCCAACATCCAGCTGTGCAAGAAAACACACAATGTAATGTAAGCGAAGTCTTCTTTCGCCCCTGCCTTGTTTTTAAATAGAGAAAACATTTTACAAGTAACTTTTATTCATTTGAAAATTGAACATGCTGGCCAGTTTGTTATTTGCCTGATAAAATGACAATAGGCTACAGTTTTTAATTTCAAACTTGACTAGATTACAATTTTTTTCTAAAGATCTTTGGTGTAATTAATTTGTATTTGAAAAAATAAGTATTTTTTTCCACATTTCTTTATTCTAAATCTTTAGGAAATATTAAGTACATCAAAAAGTGTGGTTATGATGAAAGACAAGCCAATTCAGCTAAAATAATAGTGCTTAAAATGTCA
Organism: Danio aesculapii; assembly: GCF_903798145.1. Taxonomy (NCBI): domain Eukaryota; kingdom Metazoa; phylum Chordata; class Actinopteri; order Cypriniformes; family Danionidae; genus Danio; species Danio aesculapii. The sequence continues at coordinate 38,326,765 of NC_079448.1, forward strand.
AATGTAAAAAAAAAAAAAAATCTTATAATTAAATAGAAAATGAGGCAAATAACTGCAAAAAATGTCCACTTTTTTGAGAAAAAAAAGAACTACCCCTTTCACCAGGTTGGCTACGGGCCTGATAATTCTCATTTATTCAAATATAAATCAAATAGCAAGACTTACCCAGTGGAGAAGTATTTTCAACAGAAAAGTACTAGTACCAATCGTTCACGCATTACGTTAAACTAAAATACACACACAAAAAAGACATGTTTAGAAACAAGTTACAATTATAAAGTTGAAATCTATAAACATTATAAGACAGAAAAAAATACCCAAGGGTTGACACTTGACTGTCTGCTTTTAATTGTTTAGTTTCAGAAATCAGTCATGAAGTGATTTGACAGTTACAGGTTTGAAAAATAAAAAAGGCAAGAAATAACTCTGACACAAAGTATCATTTGAATACTATTAAAGGGGTCACCAGGGCGATGTGGTTCTAAAAATAGCTATGTTTCAAATAAATACAAAGTTACTTTAAGTGTCAGTCTGATGCAAGTGAATGTAAAAGTAACAGTGTATACTTAAAAGATAAGTATAAGCTTAGTAAAAGTAGGTGTCAATCACTTTTTAGCAGATTGGAAAATAAATTCTCTAATTTGTTTACATAAAAACACAATTACTAAAACAAAGGATGCCCTACAGAATAATGCATTAAAAACCTCACCAAACATACCAATCAAAACCTAAATGCCTGAAGCGCATTTTCAAGTGTTTGTAAATATGGTGTTATATACACTCGTGTCCAACAGGTGGCAGTACAACTAACTACATTACCTTCAGATTTCCATAATCCAGAGTATTCAGCCATTTAAACGCCCACGCGCCCATCTTTTATTTGGGACACAATAGCATTTCTAACCAAATTAATTCTCATTAACATTATAATACTTAATTGCACTGCTGCTCCTCAGGATATGTTCACAACAGGTTGAAACTGTCACAACAGCTGCTTACTGTAAGAGAAAGGGTGACTGGAAAACAGCCAATACATATTTGAAATAATATATAAAAATGTCAAAAATGTCATTGTTGATAAGGAACATTGATACATTAACAGCAGCAAATAATTCAGAAAAACGGTAATAAACAGCATTGATGGAAATTTTCAATAAAACTGTTGTTGCGGTATGCGAACACTAGATGGAGAAACACTAAGTGGAGAAATGAGTGTGTTGTACAAATCATGGTTTTTACAGATAACTACAGCTACAACCATACAACTGAAACCAGTGAAATAATAATAATAATAATAATAATAATAATAATAATAAAGGAAGGAAATATTTCTGCTTATTTAGTTTAAATCAACAAACTATAATGAATACCTAAATTATTAAGACTATTTATTTTTATTGCTTTTTAAATGTTTAATATTTTAATTTGTTAGTAAATATAAATTTTAAACATCAAATATAAAAATAAAGGTCAATAAAAAATTATAAAAACGTAATAAAAATTCAATAGTATAACCAGTAATATACTAAATTAGTACAGGTACAAATATATATTGTGACAAAAAATAAAATAAATCCTTTGTATATGAAAACATAAATGATATTACATTAATTTTAAAACAATTTATTAAGTTTCAGCTTTATCCCATATGATACCACAAGCATCAGGACCACAAGGAAATTTAACTCCACTTTTACCATCCCACAGATGGGACATTTTTACAGTATACCGTTATTTTGGTCTAAGTCTGAATTTTTATTGACAAACTACACATCACACATCATTTTCAAGTGTGAACTCAATAAGTGGGATGACCGTTAAAAGGATTACTCCCTCAAAAATAAAAAATACATTAAAATGACCATTGTTTGCTCAAAGTTTTTTTAAAATGTATATTTTTTTCTGTTGAACATAATAGAAGATATTTTGATGGATGCTTGGGCAAATCACCATAGAAGTAATAAAAATGACTATGGAGGTTTCTGCAAGCAGCTTTTTTCAAAACATCTTCAGCTGTGTTCAACAAAAAGAAAGGATCTCAAAAAAAGTGCAAATGACAATGATTATTTTGGTGTGTGTGAACTATCCCTTTAAAAAGAAAGAAAAGCAAACAAGAAAGGTAGAAATTTGTCTCCAGATTGCATATACCCTCTCTGAAATTATCCTACAGTATAATACTTGAATATCTCTCACTAAATGCAAGTTAAATAACCATTAATATAACAACTTATATCAGTGTTTCCCAACCCTGTTCCTGGAGGCGCACCAACAGTACATATTTTGGATGTCTCCCTTTTCTGACCCATTAACTTCAGGTGTTGGAGTCTCTTCTGATGTTATGATAAGTTGATTCAGGTGTGTTTGATTAGGGAGAGGTTGAAAATGTGTACTGTTGGTGTGCCTTCAGGAACAGGGTTGGGAAACACTGACTTATATGACTAACACACATTTGGATTGGCATCAAACAACTTTATCTTAACATACAGGATCTGACATGTTTGATCTGAGGATGAGATTTGAGTACTGAAAAACAATCCACAATAATGTTATAGTTATGAAATGTGCCATGATTTTATCTCATCCATTAAAAAGTAAAATCAACAGAGCGTTGTTTTACATAAAGAACATCAGCCTAAATTTCTCTTTATATTACTGATAATGTTTTAAATCAACAATTGCAAATAAGCAGTCAAACACTTATATTTTCAAGTCTCTTATGCTCATCAAGGATGCATTATTTGATCAAATGCTAATTATTATTATGCTATTACATTTTAAAAGCACAGTCTTATTTGTACATAATTTTAAAAATAAGCGAATGCATTTTTAGCAGCACCCCTTCTTTCATGACTGTCACACGATACTTCAGAAATCTTTCTTATAGGCTGAATTGCTCTATTATGGGTTTCAAGTCAAGTAAAGTCGAGCTTTATTTGTATTTAGCATTTAATATTGTGCAAAAGTCATATTTAAGGTTTAATATTGTGCAAAAGTGTTATTTAAGGTTGAAGCAAGCAGTGCAAAATGATTGTGGCACATTTACAGTAAACATCATTTTCATTGAGTTCTTGTAAGATGGAGTTTAGATAAAGTGTCAGGTGCATAAGAGAGAAGAGTGTTTCTACAGGTGGTTTGTCAAGCCCACTCACCTGAATGAAGCAATATTTGAAACGCACAATATTTCCAAGAGACGTGGAGTGATTAAGAAAGTCTCTATAAAACAAATGTGCAACCTGCACGAGTCAGAGAGATGACAGGGTGTCTTTTCTACAGGTGGTTTGTTAAGCCCACTCACCTGTATGGGACATATTCAGTAATGTATGGGGAGAGGGGGTTGGTGGATGAGATTTCCGAGGGGAATAAATTGACTGGAGTTGAGGGCTCCAACAGTCTGTGGGAAGAAGCTATTGAGTAGTCTAGCCAAACAGGCTCTATTACTTCGAAACCTTCTTCCTGATGGCAGGAGCTGAAAGAGACTGTGATAGAGTTGATAACTTTATCAATATGTGTGCTGAATCAATAATGGCTCTAATTACAAGTAGCATTAAAAAACTTTTTTTTTTCTGTCTGATATGTTTGTGTAAAATGTGATGCATTTGACTTTTCTGAATATTTGACGAAGATAAAGTTTAAAATAACAGCATTTGAAAAACTCATTTGTAACATTAGAAATCTCTCTACACTAAATTATATAACAAAGACCTCTAACAGGTCATGTGGCAATGAAAATGAAGTAATGATTAGGCATGGGACGATAACCGGTTTCAAGGTTTACCGCGGTTTGGGAAAGTCAAGGTTTTAAAACTGCTAAAACTTTCTGTCATATCATTCCTAAGGTATATGTCAGTTTTTTTTTTTTTTTTAAAGAAATAGGTTTTTAAAATCAATGAAGACATCAGAAGTCAATTATTTATTTTAATTATTTATCCTGACATGTTTAGTGTTCCAAAATATTTTAAATGGGTCCTAAAATAAAATACATTTTGTTCAATGGGGTAAATAAAAAAAAGTTTCGTTTTTTTACCCTGACATTTAAAAACAACTTATTTTAGATCAGTGATCACAATACTGTCATATTTTTATCCAAGGTTATCATACAGTCCGAAACCATACCATGCCTATGCCTAGTAATGATACTGAAAATGTAGCTTTGATCCACAAAAATAAAATGTTAAGAAATACAGAAAATAGTTATTTTACATGTCTTTATAAATATAGCCTTGCTGAGTAAAATAGTTATCAACAACAAAAGAAAGATCAGGCAACTTTCACCAAATTTGATCAATTTAGACTTTTTCCACTAATTGGACTTCACCCATCATTAAACTTTCACTCACCATGGAAGCAAAAAAAGAATGTTTAAGGTAAAAGGTAATAGCAGCACGTCCTGACAGAGAAATTGGCATCACAATACAAAATGGCATCTGATAATACCTGATAATACATCTGGATAAGTGTAATTGACTAAGTTCCTCTCTCTGTTATGACTCATGGTTTCTCACTTAACCACACCTTCTGACTTTCCCAAAAATACTTAGTGTTACAGTATTATATTTTCCCCCAAGCATTATTGAACCCCTGCTTCCAAGTTTGTTTTCTGAACTTGCTCTCAAACTTCTTGGCCTATACAAAACACATGATGTTCCAGGTTGAATCAACTGTGGTCCTTAGAATCAATGAAACTACTGTAGTGTCCCCAGAGCTGAAATCTGCTGAAATATTGCTGGAGCTCCTTAGAGTCATGATGAGGTTAATAAATGGCTGCTAAGAGCCACTGTCTCATATGGGGAAATTATCAAACCACAGCAGAATGATATGGGAGATGCAAGGCATTTTGGCATACTCTGTACTTTTTTTGAGGTTTTATATTTCTCTGTAATACGATCCTCCTGTGTTATTTGTTTTTAAGTAAGAGGCTTATTGAATCTGAAGTCAAAAGGTATATGTTTAAAGTACACTGAACATTATTAAGCATGTTAATTATGTTTAATACAATTTAGGTCATTACAAGTACTAATTACTACTTAATAATGTCAAATGTAAATGTAAATAATGTCAAATGTTTTTCATGTATGCTTGCACAAATATCTGAAGGTTGGATGAGGTTAGGTTATAAATGGTTTGATTGATTTTTTACATATCAAAGGTATCAAAGTCAAAGGTTTTTACACGGGGCAACACAGTGGTGCAGTGATTAGCACTGTTGCCTAACAACAAGAAGGTCGCTGGCCCTAGCTGGGTCAGTTGGCATTTCTGTGTGGAGTTTGCATGTTCTCCCAGTGTTCACGTGGGTTTTCTCCGGGTGCTCAGCTTTCAGTAAAACGGAGTGTATGAGTGTTTCCTATTGCTGGGTTGTGGCTGGAAGGGCATCCGCTGCATAAAACACATGCAGAATAAGTTGGCAGTTCATTCTGCTGTGGCGACCCCTAATTATAAACACAGGAGATTTTCATAAAACACTGTGGATTATTGTATTAAATCAGATAAATTATGTATGTACTGTACAAATCCTACAGTGCAAATATACTTGAAACTATGAGTCTGGTGAAAGCGTATTTATGGATACAGATACATGGATAAGTGCAGAAGAAAAACATCTACATTTTTGAGAAAATATGTATACAAACTGATAATAGTGTGACTAAATGTATCATTTTATTTTCTGGTCCAAACCAAAAGACTCAAAGTCAGACAAACTAGCGTATAAATGTGACTTGGTTATTTTTTATTTTAACATTTTTATTCAGACTTAGTTTTACATAAGAAAATACACCACAATTCACAGTTCAAAAGAACTATGCGCAAACAGGTGCCTTAAAGTCGTCCACTTGTACTGCATATACTTATTTCTTTCAGACCTCATCAGATAAAGCTTCATAGATGTTGGATTGTATCCTTTATATTTAGTCTACTATTAGTGTGGCCCTGTCATTAAAGTCCCAGCACCAACAAAGATCATTATGTTTTGGTTTTGTTTCTTTCAAAGAAATCAAAAAGCAACAAATCCTCATGTCTGGCAGCATCTTTACAATGCAATCAATAATAATAATCTATCATCTATATAGTACCATAAAAATACCCTTTAAATACCCTATTAAAATAGGCTGCATTCCTTTAACTGGGGATAGATTAACAGAAATATGCCACCTTTTTGTTATTTGGGGAATGCACTAAATGGCAACATTTATTTTTTAAATTTGGAAGAAACCTCTTCGGTAGTTATACTTAAACATCATAAACCATATAACAAAAATGATAATTATTTAAATAGCAGTGCATAATAAAATAGCTATAAAATAATATTATATTTTTTTTTTAGAATAATAAAAAACTAAACATACTATAATGAAGACCTAAACTATTAAGACTAATACATTTTTATTGCTTTAAAGCTATATTTAATATTTTAATTTCTTAATAAATATAAATATTGAACATCATACTGTATATAATAAAAAATGTTAAAAATTAAAAATGTAATAAAAATTCTACTAAATGTACTAAATTAGCACAGGTACAAATATTTATTATGACAAAACAATAAGGTAAATCATTTGTCTATGAAAATATAAATGACATTCATTTTTAAACAATTTATTAAGTTTCAGCTTTTCCCATAAAGTACCACAAGCATCAGGACCACAAGGAAATTTAACTCCACTTTCACCATCCCACAGATGGGACATTTTTACAGTACACAGTTATTTTGGTCTAAGTCTGAACTTTTATTGACAAACTACATATCACATATCATTTTCAAGTGTGAACTCAAGAAGTGGGATGACGGTTAAAAGGATAATTCCTTCAAAAATAAAAAATAAATGAAAATGACCTTAGTTTGCTCGTGTGGTTTTAAAAACATTTTAAAACTATTATTTTTTCTCTGTTGCACACAAAAGAAAATTTTGCAGAATGCTGGGGCGAATCATCTTCCATAGAAGTAATAAAAAATGACTATGGAGGTTTCTGCAACCATAATTTTCCAAAATATCTTCAGCTGTATTCAACAAAAGAAAGAAACTCAAAAAAGTGAAGGGTGCAAATGACTGAATTTTCATTTCGGTGTGTGAACTATGCCTTTAAAAATAAAGAAACGCAAACAAGAAAGGAAGAATATTTTTCTCCAGATTGCATATTCAGACATGAATTGGTACTAAAATATCTTGAGAAAAGTTCATTTTCTTTTCGGCTTAGTCTCTTTATTAATCCGGGGTCGCCACAGCAGAATGAACCACCAACTTATCCAGCAAATGTTTCAGCAGCAGATGCCCTTCCAGCTGCAAGTATCATAAACATACCCCCCAAATTAAAATAGGCTACATTGCTTAAATAGATTAACAGAAATATGCCACATTTTTGTTATTTAAGGGGGGGGGGGGGTGGAGGTACACTCAGTAGTTATACTCAAACACAAACCATATAACAAAAAAGCATAAATATTTTTAACAGCAGTGCATTAGTGATATGTTTATCACTAGGCTAATGCACTTTATATTCATTAAAAAATCATTAACAAATCCAAAAAACAAATCCAAGTCCATGACAGGCTGGATAAGACTTTGGATGCAGGTCAGTCAAGGCCCTCGCTGTATGGATTGCATTTGTTTACATGACAAATATATTTCATGCAAACAGACGAGACTGTTCACAAATATTGACCAATCACAAATATTGAGCTCATACTGTCTGGACAGCGTCCGAAAATGATGAAAAGCGCATCTCTCGTGAATGTATGCCAAAGGTCACCACATTGTGGATGACGACAGCTCGCATAAGAGGAGGATGCATCAGTTCTGCGGCATTAGGACCTGGCGCTCCTCTTCCTCGCAGTCAGAAAAGAGGAGGGCGTGTGCCGGCACGGAGAGTCAAATCAACTGACATTCGAGAACAACTCGCCGAGTGTGCTGGAGGAGGAGAGAGAGATGCGAGGCCACGGCTGGAGCTGAGCCTGCGAGACATAGACAGAAATCCCTCAAACTCAACTCGCTCGCTCAGGCTCACGATCTCCAGTAAGCGTTCAGAGGACCACCAGAGACCATGTCGGTGCTGGCTTTGCAAGAGTACGAATTCGAGAGGCAATTCAATGAAGATGAGGCGATTCGGTGGATGCAAGAGAACTGGTACAGTAGCTCTGATGCATGACAAATGTGCAGGACCGTACTATGACCACAGATGCCGTATTATAGCCTTCCTCTTTTGTTCTGACTGACCAGCGCATTAAACATGTGAAGCATGCCTAAAAACCCGTCAGGGGACTCTTGAAAGTCACTGGCAGGTATATCATCCAGACCATGATGGATGCACAGTGTGATTTCCCCCCTCGAGACTCATCAGTATTGTCTGAGTCTTGCGTTTTATTCAGCATCTCCGCGGATCTGCGTTGAATGAGCGATGCTATAGGCTATTTGAAGCATCGTAGCTCACTAATCAGATTCAAAGCCTACTCAAGGTGATGCTCTGCGTGTGTCCTTCGTGACAATCTGAACTGGTTTCAATACATTTTTAAAAACATACGTGAATTGCATTTTTTCGTAAACAAATCTTTAAACGAGTATTAAATCATTTAACGTTAAATCGGTATTCATCCAGTCTTAAATAGCTCTCGCAAAGTAGCGGCGTCCGATTCGTGAAAGAATCGTTCTTTAGAGTCGAATCCTTCTCCAAAATCGGTTGAACCGGTTAAAAAAACCGTTTGAAAAGGCTTTACACACGAATGTGGAGTCGATTCATTATTCAGTGAGCCAAAACTGACTGAAGTTAATTACTGGGCTAATGGGCACTTAAATGCTAACAAGCAAGCAGTAATGTTTAATGAAACACAAAGTGTAACCAATTTGATTTAAGTCACACAAAATTGTAAACAGCATTTATTAGGTTATTATTTTTTACCTTTAATAATAATAAAAACTTTTACAATTGTATTGTAAAATGAGTGTGCTTTTGTACTTAGGCTATTGAAACGTTCAATATTGATACGTTCAATGAAACGTAGGCTATTGCATTAATCGTTAAAAAGCTTTTGAACCACGTAGGGATGTCAGTGATAACATGTTGACAAACATGCCAAGACATTTTTTGAATCGGTTCTTTGAAATGAATGGTTCGGAAGATCCGACTCCCGGAAGCGAGTCGGAATCCCATCACTGACTCAAAACTAAGCCTAGTCCACAATCTCTGTAGCGAAATTATGGTCATAATACAAAATAAGAAGTGCAAGTGAACATTCGCTTTATACATACTCTTTATAAAGCCTATCGACATATGTTCTTGATTATGTAGTTACCGGTTCGCCATCATAGCGGTTCATTGCACTGATCATTCAACTGCGTCGCTTGTTAAGCACCCGGCACATGGTTACGTCGAAGCGATTACTCATTGTAGATCAATTTCACGCTTTTGTAATTCTGTAGCGTTTGAGGACAGACGTGAGGCTGGTTTAGTATTCAGAGAAGCTGACCAATGGCATGCGGATGTTGATGTCTGCTGACACAAATCTGACCAATCACGGTTCCGCGTCACTGTGCCGACTTCTTAGGGTAGCTTGCATCACATCTATCGTCTTGTATCCTCCCGTGTGGAGAACAACACTGTCTTGTTTTTCAGGTTTATTCTGCTTGATATTATATTTTCTATGGATTTAAGCATGTTTTTTTTTGTTCTGACTACTTAGGAAAGCGAAAGAAATGATGGGAAGAACATTAGCTGCTTGAATGACCCAGAAATGCAGATTTGATAGTATATTTTAACCAAACATTATTCTTCTATATTTCATTATTCACTCTCAATACCTATTTATTTACTGTCAAGTATGTCCAAACTATATTTTAGGCACCTTGACAAGCTTAGTCACCTTAAACTTTTACTGCATGGGGAAAAATCAACACTGTAAAACCATAAATGAGTAATAAGGAACTAATATACATGAGAAGGAAATAATAAACAACACAGGAGTAAGTATTTACATATGAGTGAACAATAACTGCAAAACAAAACACAAAGATACACATGTGCACTAGTTTCCTGATTTGTGTCTCTAGACCCAGATTATAAAATACATATATTCATAATTTCCCTATTAATATTGTTGGAGTTTGCACTTGACAGAAAATAAACCTAGTAGTACCCAATAGTGCACAACATGCTAGACAAGACACTCAACACAAAACTATAGCAATGTGTAATCAAGATAAATAGCATATACTACTGTATGTGCAAGTCTTTGGCAAAGGTCATTCAGCTGAGTGAGGGGATGAGGAAAGGGGTTAAATACCAATTAGCTGTACCATTACTCAGCATTTTAAAGCCTAGAGATCACATTGTGTAATTGCCTTTTGCTTCGGAGCATGATACAGAGAGTAAAGATTTGCTTGAGAAGCATTTTTCAGAACCCTCTCCCTGTTCTGATTTAAAAACCAGCTGCGAGATGCATGTCTCTGCTTTATTAATCCCATGTGATGAATGACTGCAACACCACAGGATCCTTTCGTGCGTCTTCCTGATGATCAGGGAAACAGAATGTCAGCTTTGACAAACAATTCCTGCATTATTTATGCAAGACAAGCACAGGTGCTTTAACACAGGCTAGAATTTCCTGACGTTCTGTGAAGAAAAGATCTTCAAGTATATGAATATATTTCTGTAATTTACATTTCAATTTGGATTAATTACCACCTAAATGTTGAAAGCAGCATGCGTTTCATAGGCATTATTCTCTGCATACACAACTATTTGTTAATGACTATTTAAATGTTTCAGCATTCTCCTTTTTCTGTTTAAATGGTGCAGTACATCAAGGGAAAAATGTAGGTCTTGATTCCGTTTTGTGTATCTTGCTAGAAAACAATCTAATAAGAACAAGCCTTTAATAAATCACATCCCGAACACTTTATCTTAGAAAGAAAAATTGCCAAAATACTGCATCTCCACCTGCTATTATTATTACATAAACTGGATCGCTTAAGTGAAAGAAATGTTTAATAAGCTTATAAACAAAATGTGATGCCTCTATTGTTGAGTAAAAAAAAAATGCAGACCATAGCATTGGTCGCTGTATTATTACTTTAGTCAAAAAAGCATGTATTAAATAGGGATGCTGAGATCAGGATTTTTGCAGCCGATACCAAGTACCGATTCCTTGTCATGTTGATCAGCCGATACTAAGTACCGATTCTAATGCTTCAAGCTTTATAATGCATTAAGCACACTTTCCTTTAGGTATAAACCTTAAGAGTAGATCTTGCTTCACCTAAGAAAATAAATTAAGCATGCTGCATATAATACCCTAAAACACATCTCTTATAACCATTTAGGTGTGAACATATCATGGCCAGAAGCAGGTTTAGACTGTATAAACAGTCAATAGACTGTATAAACAGGTCTCACCGCTAGGCATGGCACGATAACTGTTTTCAAGGTATACCGCGGTTTGGAAACGTCAAGATTTTAAAACCGCCAAACTTTTCTGTAAAACCGTTCCTAAGGTATGTGTAAGATTTTTTTATTTACATTTTTTTCTGCTGGACAACTGTATCTCCAGCAGAAAAAAAATACCCAAAGACGCCGTTTTAAATCGTAAAGAAATCTGTGTTTTTGAAACAAATGAAGACAGCAGAAGTCTATTAAGCTTTTGAATTATTTAGCTCCAAACTATTATAAATCTTTAAAAAAATACAATATATTGTTTTCAAAGGGGAAAAAAAGTCTTAGTTAATTACCATGACAAATTAAAAAGACTTTATTTTAGAGAAGTGAGCACAATACTGTGATACCGTGAAACGTGATATTTTTATCCAAGGTTATCATACCATCAAAATCTTATACTGGCCCATGCCTACTCACCGCATCTGTATATATTTTAGCTGTTGTGATGCAAGCGCATCGAGTGTGCTCGACTCTGCTTGTAAACATCTAAACAAACACCTGCGATCGGTTCATGAGATTGGCCAGATTGGAGATTACCGATCGAGTCATGAAATGTGATTATCGGCTAATACCGATCTTCGACCGATCGATTAGTGCATCCCTGGTATTAAATGCACACAATGCTAGAATATCGATATGATCAACAAGTTAATCATATTTTTAAAAGCGATTGTTTAAAAAAAAAAAAACACACACACACAAACAAATTGATAATCAAGCAATTTAGTCATTTGATTATTCATTCTACAGAAACACGAAAAATAAATTAAATATTTTCCATAGGCCTGTATTTAGACTAGAGTCTCACTCCAACTGGTATTTCATAACATATCTGTCCTCATAGAAGGTAAAATATGTAGCAATAAATGTGTGTACGTGCATTTTACAAGACTACGTGGGTGTTATGTAAAGCATGACTTGCAAAATTGCATTAATATTTGACAGTGCTGTGGCATACCTGTGTGGCTAAGGGCCAAATTGGCATGTGTTCTTCTAATTAAAAAAATTATATAAATATATATATATATATATATATATATATATATATATATAATCAACTTAAACTTTAGTTGTATTAAGAATAAATAATAATAATAATAATAATAATAAAATAAAGCTTTTCTTAAATTATTATCTGCATGCAAATAAATTTGATCATAAATTAAAATGAAGAAATCATTTATTGTCAATATCGATTACAAAACGAAACGTTACATAAATATGGGGCCACTAATATTAGTTTTCTATTCCCAGCATAGATCAATGATACCAAGCTGCCATGGCTTGTGCAATGTGCCATGTTCGTGTTGGTCTGGCTTGACCAGAGAGAATTAGCTTCAGGCTGTGAGGATAGCCACAGGTCATCTCTAATCTGGAGGTATTTTTATCCTCTATCCTCACTACTGCACTGCCCAAAAGTTTCTTTAATGAGCTCTCAAAATAAAGACACAAGCAGACAGGAGGCACAGAAACACAGAGGATACATAAAGTGGACTGAATTCCACACAGACTGCCAGCCTTACATAATGAGACACATAGTAGGGTTTCCTGGCACCATCAAACCGATGTCCCCTGCATTGCATGTCACTTAATACAGTCTTATGAATACAGACAGCCACTTTACTACAACACGCTGTGGGGTTCAGTCTAAAAAATAAAAAATACCACCACTGGCATTGAGAGATGAACACACTTTGCCTTTCCTAGATTTTATATTTGATTCTTAAAGGGTTTGCATTATTTACTGCTCATGGGAAATGTGTTCATCTGTAGAACACAACGAATATATTTGAAATTAAATATAAACTAGGAAATTTATCCAAGTGTCATAAGGCTCATTTCTCTAAAATATTGGTTGTTAGACAATAATAAATGTGTAATATGTAGAATTTTAAACCTAAAAAGAAGTGCATTTATGATCAAATGTAATTCTGTTAATGAGGTCATTTAAACATTGTTTCCTTTAAACATTATTAAATAATTATTTTATTAATTTCACAATGTTAGAAAGTCGTGATTTTAGCAGTTTTTGCACATAATGTGAGGTGTACTGTAGACTACATGGTTACAGTCGCTATATTTGTTTCTACATACTTCACGATATTGGAAAAATCTGACATTGCGTTATTTTCGTTTCCTGTGACATATTGTGATATGAATATCATTTCACCAGATGAATTCAATAGCTCTATTTGGAAAGATTTCATTCATTTAAACAGATTTTGATGATCAAGCCTTTTTCTATGCAGTGCGTTTGCATAAATTATAATTAATTACAAGCATATCCTGCGATGTGACAACTGCGGATACACGCATTGTGATATCGATGCTCAAATGATATATTGTGCACCTCTACTTCAATATAAAGTTTCAATGAACAACACTGGGTAAAAAAAAGAAGTAGAGGTAAAACATATACAAATTTGTTCATTACAAATATGCAGTATACCGAGATGCCATACAATCACACTTCAACCAAAAGATGTTGAAATTTTGGCTGTATCATCCAGTTCCTAACTTTAAGTTTTGGGTGGAATAGACTTTCCATGGAGGGACAGAAATTTCTCAAAAATAATAATATCATCATTTGTGTTCTGAAGTTATATTTTTGGAATGATATTAGTGTGGGTAAATGATGACAATTAACTCTTTAAATTTAAAAGGCTTCTTGTAACAACATGTAGACTACCACCATCCACAGCAGCAAAAAGGAAAAAAATTAAAGAAAATGACCTCTGAAAGCAGTCACCTTGCTTCTATTTTCATTGTGAGTTGCCCTAAAGAGGAGATTGCATTTGATGCTTGAAAAGGGTGGTAGAGAAAAAAAAACATATACCACTGGCTAAAGCCCTTTCAACCATGTCACAAATTATAACATCAGCCATTGGTTTGTTTAGCTGTAGCCTCGCTCTCGGATGTTAAATGCAATAGCAATTAGGCGCGTTAGCCAAAAAACTGTACAGCAAGAACACAACTATATTTTGGAGATTAACATGAAATTTAAACAAAAAAAAAGACTATACTTTTGTTGTCCTTCCTGTGAAGATTTGCTCTGACAGAAAATCTTTTCTGTGCTTATACAGTGCATTCTACTAATACGCACTTTTCCAACGTTGTGCTGCGTTTGGTAAAAAAACACTGAATCAAGCAGAATAGATTCTGCCATCGTCATTAGTCTAAAACTGCTATTAGGCTGCAGATTCGGTTTATTTAGCGACTAAATGACTTGAGAAGCACTTCTATTGCAAACTGCTTGGGCCAGATGTGATCCCTTACAGGTATAGCATCACCATCAGTCTTTGTCTGCTACAGGTCTGATGCTCTCAGCTGAAAAAATGAGAACATAGACAAAAACACAGATGAAGAAGTCAAGGACTTGATGGTCTTGCAATATATAGACCTACTTTCTGGGAGTTGATGACGCAGGACCTCAATCTGTTAGGTGTATATAAAAAAATATTTGTTGTTTAGGTTATTTATGTGCTACATCCTTTTTCTGGAAGCTCCAAGAACTCTGCTTTTTAAACACAGTAACAAGGCCTGATAGGAATATTCTCTCATTTCAATTGGAATGAAGCAGGGCTGTACTGGCATATGGCACTCACAGCTCAGTACAAATCCATTTGAACATCCATCTTCTTAAAATGAATAACCATGCCTGTTCTGTACAGGCAAATTCTTCATTTCTTTGCTGGACAATATATTGAATATTTGAGATAATTTAGCAAGACATTTGAAATTAAGTAACAATGTGAGCACAATTATTTAACACACCTTTCATTTGGCAAATACTAAATTACAGGACATCAAGCTCAGGTTGTTCCAATGCATAAGTTCGATTCATTTTTGTCTAATGCAACTGCTCATCACTCAGAAGTTCACATGTGACATATTAAAAATATATGTGAAGCTAATATAAGGATGCATTAAAATAAACAAACTGTACAAAAAATAAATAAATATAATTGTATTCATCAGTGAATCTGTAAAAATGACAGTACCAAAAAAATAGTAATAGATGCTGAAATTCAGATTGGTCACTGCATAAATAAATTACAGTTTAATACACATTAAAATTGCGTCACAATGGCGCAGTGAGTAGCACGATCGCCTCACAGCAAGAAGGTCACTGGCTCGAGCCTCGACTGGGTCAGTTGGCATTTCTGCGTAGAGTTTGAATGTTCTCCCAGTGTTCGCGTGGGTTTCCTCCGGGTGCTCCGGTTTCCCCCAAAAGTCTAAAGACATGCACTATAGGCGAATTGGGTAAGCTAAATTGTCCATAGTGTATCAGTATGAATGAATGAGAGTCAGTGTATGGTGTTTCCCAGTGTTGGGTTGCGGCTGGAAAGGCATCCGCTGCGTAAAACATATGCTGGATAAGTTGACGGTTCATTCCACCACGGCGACCCCGGATTAATAAAGTGAATAAGCCGAAAAGAAAATGAATGAATGAATGAACACATTAAAATAGTAAATTATTTTATAATAAAGTATTAATATTTTACTGCATTTTCTTAAATCAAATATGCAGTATAAAATCTTAAACAGCATAAAATGATGAGCATTTATATAATTTAATGCTTGTAAATATAATTATTCTTAGTTTATTATGTCAGGAAGCCTTTAATTTTCTTGCATTAAACAACTACTGTCACAATCTTGGTTAAAATGGTGGTCCTTTAAATAAATAAATAATATTAATAGAATGTACTTTATTTATATAATCATTTATATATCCTATTTCATCCTGACCTAGCTACTTTTAATGTCTGGTTGGTATAACGAATATTAAATAAATAAACAGTCTTAGCCGCATCTAATGTTTGGTACTGGCAGAACACAACGACATTCATTCAAACACAGTTTGTAATGGATTATCATTAGCAGCATCTTGCCAGCTGTTTTCTTAAGTAGAAGCTTGCTAGCTGGCACTGCAAAGAAAATGTGTCTGTAAGAGTGAGCAATCACTGCCAATGCATTTAACTAAGTAGCAACCAGTAAAAAGACTACAATCTCCCAATAACACTGATAAATTGGTCCTATAAAATTTGTGAATACTGCTGCAGCCTCCCTTTGTCCACAAAGAACAATGCAATGACAAGTCAAGGTTGGAGGGGGCCGTATGCATAGAATGGACTCACTGTTCTGAGCTGAGAGAGGTCAGTGTTTTTCGCATCCAGTGGGTAGAGAAATCAAAATGATGCGCAGCGTTCTTTTCTCAACCTACACCCTGTTCATCTTTACACAGTGTCTATTGAGGTCACGCCAAAAACATGAACAGATTGCTAAACATGGCAGACTTCTGGGATTGAATTCATTACATTTTTTACTTAATTCAATATATTCTTTGCTGTTCTTTTATTGAGTTGCTTCGGCTTTATCCATTATACCTAAATGGGTAATTAAAACCATGACAAACCTCTTGGCCTATATGTTCACCTATTTGTAGTTCTTGGAAGCAGAATAAAAAAATAAATCATCTAAGAGAGATGATACTGGCAGAGAGAGACTTGTCCAGTTTTGGCTTAAAATGCCAGCTGGATGCTGGTCTGGCAAAGCTCCCATCTGGTTGATTTCTGCCATTAACAAAAAAAGCCACCATCATTAATACATGCTTATGGGTTTATAAAAATTACAACAGCCAAAATCTGGAGGCACTGAATGAGAATTAAAGGAACCCAAAATTTACACTTCACTTACTATTTGCTCACCCTCAATCAGTTCCACACATTTGTGAGTTGTTGTTTTGTTCTGTTGAACACAAAACATATATTTAAAAGATTTGGAAATCTGTAGTCAAATCAAATTCAATGGAAGTAAATGGACAACGGCTTCTCATGTTCTCTTAAAAGAAAGTCAAACCGGTTTAAAGTGACTTGAGGGTGAGTAAATGATTACAATATTCACTTATGGGTGAACCATCCCTTTAATACACATAGCATTTTATATAACCAATGATTTATTTATAGATGCACTGTGGATCACCATTCCAGTAGAGGTCAGTGTCAATGTTGCCAATTCCATAGTTTTCTAATGTAACTAAAATACTTTAAGCAACTACACTGTTAATAAGTATTTCAAAGTATTGACAGACATGATTTCACCCGAGGGGAAGCCACTGGGCTATTTTGATTAGGAAGTGGGTGGGTTTATTACGAGGACCTGGCAGTCCTTCGTGCCTTGCATACTCCAGCAACAACAAACAAAACATAGGTATGCATTTTAGAGCAATCAGTTTAAACTCCTAATACAGTTGAGCACAAAGTGCATGCACAGAAAGACGGCTGTCAGACATCCCATTATTTGAGTATTAAAGCATGTCAGTGGTCAAATACACAAGGTTGTGACAAAAGTACAGAAAACCCGACAAAATTCACCAAATGCTACTAATGTCTTTCAATGTAAACATTTGGGGAATAAGTCATCATATGTGTATCAGTATATTAGACCTGTGAAACAGTGTCTCTTAATGCAACTCAGCCAGGTCTTATTTAAATTCAGGTATTAGGACATATATGTTCAGAAGAAATCTCAGATCTACAAATTAGTCAAAGTGTTTGAGAGGGTTCAAAAACAGTGTTTACTGATTTAGAGAATAGCTCCCTTTGAAGTGACTTTGCGCTTTGTAATTTGCTGATTTTTTTCAAGCTCAAACTAAAAGAAATGATAAAAAGCATAACAGGACAGATGAGTCCTGTTATGCTTTTTATCATTTCTTTTAGTACCTAAAAACAATTCAGGTATGAATTGTAATTTGTATTGCTCCTTGCCATAACTACAGACACAGATTAGCACATAATCATCACATTTCCCTCAAGTTGGTAATGAAATTTAGATTTAATGCTACCCCTATTAAATTTTGAGTTATATAGACAAATGTAAACATATATAAACATTAATTGTGTCACAGGAAACCAGAACACTATTTTGTATCAATTCCAGCTATGTCAGCATTCTTTACAAAGGGCCCGGATGGGACCTAAAGGAAACAAATTTATTGCAAATCAGATTTCAGGGGATCACAGTGTCCTCAAAATTGAATTAAACTGCACTGTGAATAGTTCCAGCTTCCTGATAAAGGCAGTACGGCTTTGCCAGATATTATGAGATCCTAAAAGCAACACAAGCTGTCAAAATAAGCCCATTAAGCTGTTTGTGATGAAAAGCTCCTACATGAGTTTATTTCATTTTGGCAAAAACTAAGTGATGAATATAGGATTTCAGAAACAATGACATATTTATATAGATATATTTGATGCATTAGGACAAAGTTTTTTGAGGCAAATAGATTACATTAGCAGGTCAGGATTTAATGGGATATAAAAAGAAACCCATCAAAATCTATGACTGTTTTGTAAACATTACACAAGGCATGTTGGCCAGTATGTAAATATTTTAAGACTCAAATTGCAAGTGCTAGCTCTTGCTTTTTAAACAGCTACTTAACTGCATTATAACATAGTTGTAACAGTCACAGGGCCAGTTTTGAAGATGGATGCTTTATCAAAATTTAAAATGTACAAATTTGACTATATAAGGCATGTGTGTGGCCATATGAAATGTGAGAATGTTGAATGAATAAAAAAATGCAGTTCTTGTGAATGTAATATTTTATCAGCAGAAGATGAGTGATAAGCATACTATCATGCAAGCAAACGCATGAGGTCAGTTCAAGAAATTAAGAGTTTCTCTGCATGAAATTGATGAAAAGTGGCAGTAATAGTTTACACTTAAAAACAGTTCCTGAAAAATTGTACTATGGTCTTTATTAATGGTCAAAATTATTAACCACATTAGTCTTTTCAACACATAATATTTGAGCAGCAAATGATCGTATTAGACTGGCTTCTGAAGAATCATATGACTCTGAAGACTGAAAATATTAGTAATAATACAAATCACTATATTCATATTTGACCATATTTTAGATAAAATACATGCAGCCATGTTAATTATAAATACATACATTTTCACTAATGTACATGTATATGACTATATATTAGGGCTGGGCCGATAAATGATATTATATCAAATCCCGATAAAATTTATGTCAAAAACAATGATAAGCTCTGGACTTTATTACTCCGTAATGATCTAAGAGCCAATCACATAGCAGAAATGTGCAACTAAAAGTGTGTTGATATTAGAGATGTACCAAATTTTTGGCCAAAAATATGTTAAGCCACTTAATGAACACTTTAATTTGTTGTTTCAGTCATTGTCGGGGTACTCTTTTAAATATGGAAGCGTTAACAACTTCGTTCAACTCAGAAAATATCGAGTGCATTTTTGCCATTTAGCCCAGCCCTACTATACATTGTTTGGATAAGTGTTTAGTATAGAGTTTTCATAATAAAAAAATGCTTCAAATTTGAACCTGAAGCAGAATCAAAACAATCAAAATGACCAATAATATGTTTTTGACAGATGCATTATAAAAGTTTCATTGAACAAAATTAATTTTCTGCAATCTCCCTTTTTACAGGAAGAAGTCTTTCCTCTTCTCTGCACTCTACGCTGCCTGCATACTCGGTGGGCGGCATGTAATGAAACAAAGGGAGAAGTTTGAGCTGAGGAAACCTTTAGTATTATGGTCTTTAACACTTGCCGCCTTCAGGTAAATATGTCTATTGGTAAATGGGGGATAAGGTGTGCTGCAAATGTTTGAGGGTGTGCCACAGGTATTTGCCCTTTTGCTTACAGCACCTGTTAATGGTAAACATATTTGTCTATTTAACGCATTACTATGATGTCACTAATGGAAATACAAACGTAATATGTAAATTAATATATAAAGTATTAACTGACAACTAACAGGCTGATGAATGATATAATGTGCATCACACACGCAGACATCATGATTCAACTGCAGTGAAAGATATAAACACAAAGGAGAACCTGTGTGTCATGTTCTCAAATGTGCTAAAAGATTATACTTTGCAAGAATTAAAACTATAAGACAATTCAGATTTCTGTGATGTGCACTTTGCTTTTGTAATGTGATGCACTTTGCACATTACAAAACAACACTGCAGTGAACAGTTTTCATCAAATATTAAATGAAAATGATGTTTTAGCAGATTAATGGTCTGCATTATAGGCAGAAAAGCAAGCCACTTCCTCGTTTCAAGTAACTTCATATAGACCTGTATTTATGGTACATACAGTTAAAGTCAAAATTATTAGCCCTCCTGTCAATGTTTTTCTTTTTTAAATATTTCCCAGATGACGTTTAAGAGAGCAAGGAATTTTTCACCGTATGTCCTATAATATTTTTCTTCTGGATAAAGTCTTATTTGTTTTATTTCAGCTACAATAAAAAGCAGTTTTAATTTTTGTTAAAAATATTTTAAGGTTAATATTATTAGCCCCCTTAAGCAATATTTTTGTCTACAGAACAAACTATTGTTATACAATGACTTGCCTAATCATAACTTGCCTAATCACCCTAGTTAAGCCTTTAAAATGGCACTTTAAACTGAATTCTAGTATCTTGAAAAAACTCTAGTAAAATATTATGTACTGTCATCACAGAAAAGATGAAATAAATCAGTTATTAGAAATGAGTTATTAAAACTATTATGTTTAGAAATGTGCTGAAAATAATCTTCTTTCTGTTAAACAGAAATTGGGAAAATGTATACAGGGGGCTAATAATTCAGATTTTAACTGTAAGAGGCCAGCATATATGATTTTGTATAAAGCTCACACCTCTACATGACATCTTACTTCCCAGCTAGCAAGAAACATTCTCAGAATTTTGGCAAGGCTCTCTCAAAGTTATGAGCAAACATACTTCAAGCAGTGTTAAAGAGGTCATGAACTGCATAACAAAACTATCTGTGGTTCACTTATAACTTTACTATAATTTTACTTTTTAAATAAAAAAATAATAATGCAGAAGAAATAGGCTATAATTTCTATTATGGTGATTCTATTATTTTTTAAATACTCTGTTTAAAAAAAAAAAAGATTTAGGTCTTTAAAAAGCATGCAAAAAGTTTTGTTTAAAACAAACAATCAGTGTCTTATTACTTATTTTCAGTGTCTTAATTATCTCACAGAATGATTTCTTTTTCAAACATTCAACTATTGTTTTGAGTAAAAATATTAAATGTGTAAGTATTAAACGTGGTATTTGCACGAACTTTCAGATGTAGCAGCAACACAGAGCCATAGTTTACTGAGAAGCGAACATCTGTTACAAGTAAACACCTTAATCAAACTATTAGCGTTGTTTAGGATTTTTTGCCACATTTGCGACAGGCCATACACATACAGTTGTTTTGATGCTGTTTTCTCTGCACCCACCGAGTCAGACCTGGATCATGAGGGTGGCATGAATGAAATATTGCTGAATGAAAGTGAAATTTAATATATCACCATTAACTAAAAATAGTGGCGTAATGACCTTAATCAATCTATGCAATATAACAATTTAAAAACAGAATATGAAAGAAGCATCCTAAAAGTAACTCATTTAAATACCTTAATCATATTATTGCCTTATTCAGATTAAGGTAAATAATTTCATCACTGACGTCCATGTAAATGTAGTCATTGTCAACAATTTATTGCGTAGCTTGTCAGTGACTTGTGGTTCTGTGTAAATGTTGCTCCATCAGAAAGCAGGTAAGATTGGAGATTTACCGCAAAATGTTGATTAATTCGATTAATTATGGAGCCCAACGTTTTTGCATATTAGTTAATAAAAAAACAATTTTTGGAGCAAAAGTTATGAATTCTGAAACTTACAAGATGTTTTTATAATACAAAGACAATATCAAATTTAATATCTGAATTCATGAAGTGTCCGTTCAAAGTTTTTGGTCTTTAATGAAATTCTCCAATACTTTGCTCAACTTTTTTGTCTGTGACATGTTAAAACTTCTAAATTCTCTTTAATATTCCCTTAGCCTTTGTATAACCCTCCAAAAACATAATAAATCAAAAGTAAATAACATTTCTAAAAAACATTTAGTACTAAGAATAAAACATTTGAAAAATATATGGGCATTCAGAAATAACATTTTCATAAATTATTAAGAGTTAAGAACATCAGCAAAATGTTCTACAGCATGTATTTGTTAGCTTGGTTGAGGTAAATAATATAACACATCACATTCTTCAGTGTGGACATCAAGTCAATAGTGCCTGTAGAAAGACGTTGACATGGACTGCCTTGCTTTTCCAGGATTTTCACATGATCCAGCCATTGGCAGCTATCATAAGAAACCTAAAACTGCAACCTGAGTGCTAAGTAACTGTGCAGCCACACAAGGCAAAAGCCAATAAATAAATCTACCCAATAAGAATAATGCATTATCTAAATTAGCAATGGTATGCTCTCAGTTATAACAGTCTAATGAAGAATAACAACTATTTAAAAGGTCATATGTATCTGATATGAAATTTTTATTGTTTTCTTCAGTATATTTGGTGCCATCAGAACTGGAGGCTACATGGTGAACATTTTGATGACCAAAGGCCTAAAGCAGTCAGTGTGCGATCAGAGTTTCTACAACGGGCCAGTCAGCAAGTTTTGGGCTTATGCTTTTGTCCTCAGCAAAGCACCTGAACTAGGTGAGTCTATGTAGTCATCAATTGAAGTGGATCAAAACATTTCAAAGTTGTCCTTAACTATTCAACAACACCCATTCCTATCGTAGAACAATTTTGAGAAACTTTTTTTGGTCCACTTCAGATGTTGACATACTGTAAATATATGCTAAGCACCATTATACAGAAAAAGTTAGTCCTAGTTTCTCTAGATTTTATAGTTCTGTGCCATGTTTTCAGGAATGTTTCTTTGCATACAAGACAATAATACCCATGTTTTAACTTATAAAATTTAGCTTCTTCATTTACCAGTTTTGAATATTAATTACACTTGTTTTTTCCCAGTTTTTACATTTAAATAATACCTACTATGCTTAGTTGAAACTAAAAACTGGCATAAGAGAGTAAAATCCAATTGAATTAGTTCTCAACAAATCAGATTATATAGTTTTTGTTGTAAAGTTACATAAGGATGTAGTAAATACACTATATGTATAAAACATTTATGTAAAGTTATGACAAAAGTAATGTTAAACTGGTGTAGCCACATTCCCAAAATTCGCCAAAACCTCATCTTGATTTAAAACAACACAGAAAAATGTAATTCAGTGCTGTACAATCTAGCCTGCTCCACTGACAAAGCACTGCAGAGAAGCCTAGTGTTCATCTGCATGAATATAATTGGTTGTGAAAGCGTAACAGAATTTGTTAGCATGAACCTTGCAGCATAACCCCAAGTCTCGAAAGCTGGGATAGTGGTTCTATTTTCCACCTGCCTGGGCCTATTGTGTTTGCCATGTCCTGGCGGTTAGTGGTCTACCAGGCCTATTGTTGAGACAAAAAGAGGAAAATGTGAGGACTCTTCACATGCCTCCTAAGGCCAGAAGGCATATACAGACACACCCACATATATATAGACTTTTGACAAGCTAAAAACATCCACATGTCTTTTGATACTAACCAATGGAAAACTTAAATTTAAGCATTGGGTAAATGCACAAGAGGGGAATTTTAATTTCAAACAATGCTTTTTATTCATCAAAAAATGTACAAATGTAATCATCCCACATGGCTTTGGTGAATAAATTTCAATTATATATGGTCAAGGCAAGAGAATAAAATATTTATTTATTGTGAAAATGGCACAATTTAACACTTTCAAAAGAATAAACAAAACTGCTGCAACCAGGCAAGTCTTTCTGATTGACATATTCAATTACCTGCACATCGGTTCATGCAGATGAAACACAGTAACAAACACTGTCATGTTTTATTGTATGTTGTGTTGTTTTTTGAGGCTGACACTTGATGTTGGGGAACACAAATGTATTATACTTGACCTAATTCTATTTTATACTAAAGCATTGTCAAACCTTGCCTCAGTCAACATATCTAAGGTCTAAAGCAGGGGTTCTCAATCTCAGTCCTGGAGGTCCAGTGTCCTACAGATTTTAGCTCCAACCCCAATCAGACACACCTAGACTAGCTAATCAAACTCTTACTAGGCTTTCTAGAAACATCCTTGTAGGTGTGTTGAGGCAAGTTGGAGCTAAAATCTGCAGGACACCAGCCCTCCAGGACCGAGTTTGAGAGCTCCTGGTTTAAAGCCTAAATGTACCTTTATCTCGATTTCATTTAGTACATTTACCTCACCTCACTACTAGAGGTGTGAACCTACACTGGTCTCACAGTTCGGTTATGATTATCATGCCATCGATTCGGTTTAATTCGATATCTCGGTGCATCACAGTGCATTGACGATGATTTTCATACACAGTTTTATATTTTCTTCACAGCACAGCAATTCTTGTATTAAAATGTATAAATATATTTATATTTATATACAATTTTTTATACAATCTTGTCCTTCAATACAAGCAGTCAGATATATAAACTGCACATTTGAAAACTCAAGAACATGCACAGAACAACACGAGCATTTATAGCAAATAAACAAATATAAATATCCCGCTAGCTTTCTGAGCCTTGTCTACCAAGTTCTCTTACTGCGCATTCACACTGAAAGTGGTGAAAACATTGAACATAATTGAAAATCCGTCGACCGTAATAATCAAACCCTTGGGAACAACTGTGGTCAGAACCAAAGTTCACAGGGCTGTGTTCTCTGAACTCCTCTTAAGCGGTGGACTTCTTCATTCTGATTGCTTGCCGCCGAACCGCGTCATAGCTCATTACCATAAAGTTGACTTGATTTCAACTCTCCTCGACTCTCACACCCGGCGAAGACCCGCCCCTCCTCGCCGCTAAGTAGTTGGAGCGTTGTAAACACTCGTGCTCACCTCCCTCGCCATAATAAGCTACGGAGACATAGCGCATATGAGATAAATGACGTCAGTACATAATAACCAGTTATGATTATGACTAAACCGATACCGAATTGTCCGAGTCTGCATCGCGGTGCACCAAAGAAACAAATAATTTTGACACCCCTACTCACTACAACATATCTCCATCACTACTATGATGTTCAAAACAGTTTAAAAGAGTCAAACAACAATTCTGAGGCACTGTTTCCACTTTACAATAAAGGGATAGTTCATGCAAAAATTAAAATTTACTTGACTTAACTATATATATATATATATATATATATATATATATATATATATATATATATATATATATATATATATATATATTTAAAAAAAAAATTATATTATTATTATTCAATTTTTACCATTTACTCATCCTCAAGTGGTTCCATATCTTTATGAAACTTTAAAGAAAATCAAACAGGTTTGTAACATGTGAAGAGAGATTAAGGTCCTGTCCACACGCACACAGATATTTTCAAAACCACACTTTTTTTAATGCAGTCGCGCTGTTTGTCCACACAAAAATGCAGCGTCAGGTGACTGAAAGCGCAACTTTCTGAAACCTCCGGCCAGGGTGAAGATTTTCTAAAAACGTCTTGTGGATGCTAAAACCGGAGTTTTAGCCTCATGACGTTTTCCCCTCTCTGATTGGCCAACACGGCTGGTTCTGGAGGGTTTAGGGGAATGGTGGGGTTTTGGGGTTGGGTGGTCAGTTCTTGTCACATGACTTGCGGTGCGCTTGCGGCATTTATTTAGCTGAGTGCATCTGGAAGGCCACACACATCTGTTGGAATTAACGAACTTGATTGAACTCTAGAAACGACATGATATACAAATAAGGCCGCCGTCATTTGCGATCTCCAGCAGTTGACCTTCTTGCACAGACATGCTGGATTCACCCGATTTGTTGACAAATGGGTTGCAGATCTATTCCTTGGCAGTGCGCGTTTCCTTCACTGGGCCATTTCCCCTTAGCAAAGAAACTTTCCAAAGACGTCTGTTTCTTACTCATTTTACTGCTTGTGGGTTAAATTTGGGTGCACAAGTGACCAAGATGTAGACGAGAGAATACAGTCATTTTTCAAAATAAAAGATTTTTCAAAATAAAGATAATTAAGACTCATAAATAATTAATTTCTTCTGTGGCTCGGTACCAATTGATCCACTGAGGTTGAGGACCACTGGACTAAATGACGACAGAATTTTCAGTCTTGCCTGAACCATCCATTTAATGTCCATTTTCAGTGATCTGATCAGAAGTGCTTAGTCAAGATGCATTACCATTTCCACCTGCTGAATGCATTTAAAGATGTCTCTTGTGACCAACTGTCAGATGTGTTCAGATCTTGTCAAGACCCTTCACCAAACATTTCATGTTTTCACTAAACTGCAAAATCTACTAAATTCTCCACCTCTATCTCTATCACACAATCCTGTGCTGTTATGCTTTCAGGTGACACACTGTTCATCGTGTTACGCAAGCAGAAGCTGATCTTCCTGCACTGGTATCATCACATCACAGTTTTGCTCTACTCCTGGTACTCCTACAAGGACATGGTGGCCGGTGGGGGCTGGTTCATGACCATGAACTATCTGGTTCACGCCGTCATGTATTCCTACTATGCTCTTCGGGCAGCCGGCTTTAAAATCTCTCGCAAGTTCGCCATGTTCATCACCCTGACGCAGATCACCCAGATGGTGATGGGCTGCGTCGTCAACTATCTGGTGTATTCATGGATGCAGCAAGGCCAAGAGTGCCCGTCCCATGTGCAGAACATTGTGTGGTCATCGCTCATGTACCTCAGCTACTTTGTGCTGTTCTGCCAGTTCTTCTTTGAAGCCTACATCACCAAGAGAAAATCCATCGCAGCCAAGAAAAGCCAATAAATGAGAAAATGATTTTACACTAGGAGAGGTGGGGAGGAAAACAAAGCGGACCAATGATTGGATAGCAGACGGATGAGCCTTTGTAGTTAGGGCTTATGGACTTGCAGAAGTAAAAAGCAAAGACCATGAGGGGCTACTATCAAAGCTTGTGCATACTGTACTACTAACGTATAGAGATAAACCTCCACACCAGTAGGGGGCTCTATTGAGCTGCACTGAGAAATCAATACGATTATATCAGTTGAAGAAGAAAAAATTGTGTCTTTATGTGATGTTTATGTGCCCAATGCGATTCTCTGTGTTAAAAAATGTATAGATTAAAAAAAGGATGAAAGATAAGTTTAAGGTGAAGTACAAATGGACTGGGACATTTTGAAAAAAAGACGAAAAAAAAATCTAAGAAAAATTATATGGATCAAATTATTATTGTGTGATTATGTCCAAACATTAAATGTTACTGTTGCGTTTTTATTTCTATTGATTAGACACTAGAGTGTTTACGGTAGTTTTCTATGAAAGCCATGTCAATGGACGACTGGTCATTGTTGAGCTAAAAATGCCACAGTGTGTTCTGTGTTCAGCGTCGCAGCACCAAAATTCTCTCAGGTCTTA
This sequence comes from Danio aesculapii, assembly GCF_903798145.1. NCBI lineage: Eukaryota > Metazoa > Chordata > Actinopteri > Cypriniformes > Danionidae > Danio > Danio aesculapii. Next base: position 38,354,580 of record NC_079448.1, read on the forward strand.
GAGTTTTCCATGTGATGTTCATATCATTTTAGAAAAAAATGAAAACAAAACAAAAAGGGCAAAGTGGTTAATTTAGTCAAAAAGGCCTGACATGTTAAAGCCATTGGATGCACAAAAAAGGGAATGAAAACGAGATCAATGAAGGACATTTGGGTCAAATGATCATCAGACCACCTGAGGCTCTTGTAGAGTGTGATTCATCTGTCCTCTCTGAATCTGTGGTTGTTTTGACCTCTGAAAGGCATGGGCTTCTACCCATGGCTTAAGGTCATCATTATCATCTATTCCAAAGACAGACGGCAATGAGACTCTAGCCAAACTAGCCCTGTCTAACAGACCATGAAATCAAGCATACTTGCATAAAATGTCTATATTCACTGTAACAAATCTGAATAATCTCTGTCACTGAATGGTGTCCATTGTGCTCTTGTGCATTTGCACTGTATACATGTAAAGCACCTATAGACGATTTTAACAAAGAGCCAAGAGTGCTGAAATAATAACGTCTCTGCATTTTTTATTCTATTTCTCCCTGTTTACTTTAAGGCTATGTGGGAAATTCTGTGTCTAGTGCTCTCAACTATGAATGTCACTGTTGCAGTGAACAGGCTCAGCGACATGCCAGATGGGAGCACTATTGCCTCAGCAACAATGACATAAGACATAAGTTCGGACTGTCCTGGTTTCTAAAGCTATACTGCCCAGCATGTTGTATATGTGCTTACAGTGGAAGCAATAGAGTGAGAAAGACTGACAGACTAAAAAACATACCGTGCTCAGCATACATAATACACCCCTCACAAATCTCTCTTTAAAATTCATATTTTTAATAGGAAGCTATACAATATTATATTTGTGCATATACATTAGATTAGTCAATACTGAAGCCAAATCTGGAGCTTATCTAACAAAATAACTTACGATAACGGTCCAAAAACTAGTACACCCAAATTTATGTTATAGAAAAATATTTAATACAAATAAAAATAAATAAATAAATAATAAAAAAGAGGAAAGCTCAAGAGAAGCAAAAAAATTACAAATTTTGTAGGGTGTAATATTTTTTTTTTTGCAATATTTTGCAAAATATCCAGATCCAAAATACATTGCCTATATTCACTGAGAAATGGATAAAAATTTTCATTTTCAAAATGTGGTGTACTCAATTATGCGGAGCACTGTATAAACCTTAAATATTATTAAATGGCATCAATCAGAACAGAAATCAACAGACCTGTAGGAATTTAATAAATGATAATAATGCCATTTTTGCTGTAAATCTGTTGAGAGCATAACTACATGTTTGTAGCAATTGGATTTTAAGGATTTAAAGTTCTGCTAAAGATCTGAAAGCTCAAATCTCCAAATGGACAAAAAGACCTCATTTGCATGGCATTACCATTTTCTGCTGTGATTGGTCAACACGTCAGAAATAAATCCTCCATATCTCCAGAAGCTTCCTCAGCACTTGTAAACACAGTAAAACAAACAGTAACAATGGCGCTGATTACACCGTATCAATTGTATTCTTAGTGCGCAAGTCATAGTGCTCTGATCAAAGAACAGGCAGTCGAAATGACCACATGCCGGTATTATGCAAATTAGTTACAATCTATGCGAGCCTAACCAGAAAGTAAGACTAAAGTACCTGACGATGCAATACTTTCTTTTGAGAGACAGTAATACCTCATTGATTGCAAATTTAGATTTTTGAAGACCATTTACATTGACAACAGCTACAGTATATCACAGAATACAAAAGGAAAAAATAAATAAATAAAAAAGCTTTATAGACCTTTTCTGTGGGAACAAAACAATGGTCCCAATGTATTTAATTTTTAATTTCTATAGCTTCTGAGAATCTAAAAAAAACACACATTGAGAAATAATGTTATAATAGCTGTTTTAACATTAAGTTATGATCGAATTAGCTCTTGTTACAGTTATAAATTAGTTTGTCAACAAGCAGGAAATGTTCATGGGCCAATGACATGACCACATTGTAATGGTCTATAGCTTTAAAAATAATTACAGTATTTTAAGATAGTGGTTCTCAACAAGGGAGCCCTGGCTCCAGAGTGGGCCTCTGCAAACTAACTTCCAAGGGGCCCGAAAGTCAAGCTATTTAACCAGTTATATTAACGACCACCATATTATGATTTTTTATTTATTTTTTGCAACTAATGTACCAGATAGGGCTGGACAATATTAGAAAAATCTATAAATCTATAAAAATCTATAAATCTATATAAAAATATATATTGCGATCCGAATATAATTTCACCAGATGAACCGAATAGCTCTTTTTGGAAAGATTTTGTTCATTTAGATAGATTGGGATTATCAAGTCTCTTTCTATCCAGTGCGTTTGAATAAATCATAATAAATTACAAGCATATATAAATACATCAGAGCAAAGCTAAAAGTGAAATATACAGTGCTTTATGGGTTTCTGGAGAGTCTAACAGTATTCAGGTACAGAAATTGAACAATGAAACAAAAAATAACATTGTCTTCATTGTAAAAATGATTTAAAAATAATAATATCTTTATCTTTGACTCATTAATAAATCATTTAAATCCTGTGATATGACTATTGTGGATACACACATTGCGATATTAATGCTCAAACAATATATTGTTCAGCCCTAGTACCAGATATACTAAATGCTGTTTTAACATCTACACAAAACCTAAAAACTGCTGATTTTGGCTTAAATAAACACTACAAAATCATAGGCCTTTCCAATGATTAAATAGCAATAAAATACATACAAAAAAATCAATTTTACCCATGTAACACAGAATGCCACACTTTGAGAAACCATTCGATTAACAATTCCAGTTATAACAAGGAGGGTATTCTGGTAAACTAATAAGATGTAATTACACAGCCAAGTTAATGTTGCTCTGTGCTTGCTCAAACTTCTGTGTAAAGACGCATTGCAGCATAAAAACCACATTAAATTTTGCCTCTGATCTGCCTTAGCCTTTAGAATAATAGTACACAGTTGAATTGCTGTGTAGTGCTTTTATGGCACCTCTGAGAACCATCAAACAATCTGTGCAAAGACCATTAAATGCCACATCAGAAGCACCATTTAATGCCACCTGTGTATGAAACGTGCATCAGTGCAGATGCAGAATGATTTGGAATTACATGCCACTTTAATTCTATGAGTACACATAGTGAAACGTGATTGTAAATAATTGTTCTATATAAGAACAATCGGGTCCTTCACAGTTTTGCCTTACATACCTACTGCTTCTGAAACAAGATGTGAAAATGGCTGACATGATAGTTTATTTTTTCAAGACAGTCGACACTCATTCAACCCATCATCACCAGCACCAAGCTACAAAAACATGCAAGTTGTTAAACCTGTGCAGCCATTGTATACATTTTCTTATTCAATGCTCTCTATAGATTCCTTTGAGGATATACATTTCATTTTGTTTGCATTACAGTCACATTTGCAGCAATACACTTGATTTGACTCACTCACTGCCCTATAAATGCCACAAAAAGCCTTAGGTCAGATGTGCCGTGCTCTGTCTAGCTCACAAAATATCAGTTATCATTTTGAAAGGTCAAAGACTCTGCAGACAGTACAGCATGTCAGCCGGGACTGCTATGGGTTTGAAACTACTGCTTCCAGAAATCCATGCATATGTATTAATAAATCACTGGACAGAATGAAAACGTATGAGATCAAACAGTGTGAGTATCATGCACCTGGTAGATATGTTCAGGATGGAATACTATCCAGTTACTGAGTAGTGTACAATGTTAACAACTTAGTATATAGGTAAAGCAAAGAATATTATTCCTAAATAACAGATTTTTAAGTATTTTGTTTCAATTCCAGATGATATGACCATCAAGATTGATTTAGCCAGCGACATGCAATTAGGTTGGCATTTTTAAAATATGTTTTGATACTTTCAACTAGGGCTGGACAATATTGGAAAAATCTGATATTGCGATATTTTGTTTTTTTGATATATATATATATATATATATATATATATATATATATATATATATATATATATATATATATATATATATAGCAATACTAGTACAATTTTACCAGTTGACTTGAGTGTGTATGGGTGTTACCCAGAACTGGGTTGGAAGGGCATCCGCTGTGGCAACCCCTGATGAATAAAGGGACTAAGCTAAAGGGAAATTAATAAATGAATGAAATATAATATAAATTTTTTTTAAAATGTACAGCATAAAATGTTAAGTGAATAAACCACAGGCTGAATGAAACAGAAATGATCATTTGTAAAGTTGAGGGTGATCAAAGTAACCTTTCTGCACTACACAAAGAAAACGATGCATGACACTTTTTATTGATTTTAAGGGATAATGAATATATATATATTTTTTTTTTTGCAAATTTTATATTTTTTTCACATTTAAGCTAGAATTACAGTGTAGTCTCATGTTTACTCACTGTACGTGCAATTTGTACTTGCTTCGGAATTCTTTAACAGGGGTACAGAGAATCTGTCAGTCATTAAATTATAAGTTTCCAGCTTTACTTTTTGAAAGAGTATCAAAGTAATGTGTTACTTAATAGTTACCAGAAAAAATGCCATCTGATTATATACATCTGATTACATTAACCCAAACATTGGTTATTAACAATGCACCCTGAAAAGACCCCACATCAAAATGGGATTTTAACATTAGGCTACACAAAAAGCCTTTGTGCAAACAACTGTATTATCATTAAAATCAACTACAAAACAAACGTCAATCTTTGCCAGCAATTAGCATCACACGTGTTGTGTAAAATTGCGTCTTTTTTAATCCACGTCTTTTAAGTTCAGTGTCATTCAGTGTCAGTGAAAGACATGAGTAAATAATAAATGTAACACAAACAGCTGTTTCAAATACTGTATCCTACCTGTTCCACATGCTGGTCGATGCTCAACGAGGACAGTAAACACCTGCATTCTCGATATTGTGGCCTCCGCTAATTGCTGTTTGACATCGCCACCTGCTGGACAGGTGAAACTTACGCAAGCTTAATTTGAAAGTGCTTTTCATGACTGCTTTATTGCTGGATTTATCCATGTATGTACAAAATTTAAGTCAAGACACAAGGTTATGAAGTCATGAGACAAATGCAGAAATTAATCTGGAAATAAATGTTAAATATGTCTGTTAACAGTACAGTCTAACTTATAGGAATTCTAAGAACAATAACTCAAATGCCATCACATATATACTACAGGCTATATATGGATTTTTAAACATAAAAAACATTACAAAATTAGATATTTTCATTGTATAGACTATTTGCTTTCATTTCAATGAGTTGTCACATGAAATGAATGATCTTTGTCCTAGTGAGTTAAAATCGCCTGAAATGAAAAGACAAAAAAATAGTTTTGTTCGAAATACATTTAAATGAGTCATAAAATGCATTTTCAGAGATTCATGTTTCTGGAAGATCTCAAATGAAGTTACTACTTGGGCGATTTCAGGTTAACGTTAGCTTTATTTTCTCCCAGAACCGTTTATCGAAGGTGATATTTAGCCACACCATGTTGGTGTTTCCTAACATCTAATTTAAAGAGGTGGGTCGTTAGCCCAACGCTCAACCCCCAACCCGGAGGACCAGGACATACACACATACACTACGGACAATTTAGCTATAGCTTGTGGGGGACTTTTTAATGATTGCAAACTCCACACAGAAATCCCAACTGACGCAGCCGGAGCTCGAACCAGCGACCTTTTTATTGCGAAGCGAAAGCGCTACCCACCGCTCCACCATAGGTTAGCGTTAGCTATAGCTTTATATTAGTTGGCTAGTTTTGTATTACATATAAGACATGAGAGAAGACGTGTTACGATCACATGACTAGTTCAATACTATCGTCACTTTATCAGTAACGACATCGTTTTTATCGTTTGTCAAGATGTATGCTTTGCGAAACGTTGTCATACATGAAGAAAATCCAAATTTGAAGGTAACAATAACTGCCACATACATACCTGACAAATTATGTTGCTTTTCTTTTCAAGTTGTGTTTTCTTTCGCTTCACCAGTTTACGTTTATAGTAAAGTCAGGTACCTGCTGCTAACACATTCGAATCAGTCGGTGCGCGTGCTTATGACTGCGCATGCGCATTGGTTGGCCAAAATATAAGCAATTTAATAAAAGAACATATGAGACAGTTCATATGTTATTTATTTAGTTACTAAATTGAAATTTTGTTTAAATGTGAGTGCAGCAAGCAGTTTTAGAGATTTCAGGATTTTTCCAATTATTGCAATAGTATATGTAGCAAGGTGTAGCCTACCTCAGCAGCTTGGTATGTCCTACACAAAGCCTTGAAATATTATAAATTCATTCATTTTCCTTCCGTTTTTTATAATCTATACTACATTTCTCCATGTTGTCATTAGGCTATTGCATGACTCACAAGTCAGTTGCGTCACTTGTCTTCCATTCTTTAATTAAAATTCTGTCCAAATTCATATAGTATCTATATTTCATGTGCAGTGCTGTTGAACAAACCGTCCTCAAAATAGACTTCTGTCAACAATTTTGACTGCAAATATCTAATATTTTCATGAACACAACAATCTTTTAGCATAAATAATGCATAGTAAAATTTGCATAATGGTAACCTTGTTAGTTGTTAGTATAAGATCAAACAATTGCTATATCATATCAACCATTAAAACAATAATTTTTAAAAATATTTTTTTCTCTTAAATATTCAAAACATCTATTATATACACTCTCCGAAAGAAACAAAGGTACGCGAGCAGTCACTGGGGTCTACCTTTTTAAAAGGTACAAATTTGTACCTAAAAGGTCCATATTAATATCTCAAGGGTACAAATTAGTACTTTAAAAGTACAAAATTGTTCCTCTTAAATTTTTTAGGTACTATTATATACTTTTGAGGTACCAATATGTACTCGATAAGTACAAACGTGTACCTTTATTTTTGTACCTTTATTAAGTACAGCTTGCGTACCTTTTTTTCTGAGAGTGTAGAGTGGTGCAAAAATGACATACCAGAAGAACAATTTGCCAATATCCTGAGATTTCTTTAAGGGGTTTATTAATTGGATTTTTCACTTTATATCTTTATGTTTACCAAAAACGCAGATATTTTTTTTCATAAATGAAAAATCTTGAGGGAACTTAAAGCAAATTATTCTGTTGTCATTTATACACACACTACCACATTTCCCATAAGCCATTAAAAAGTTCTTACACAACATGGCATCTATCCTAAGTCTCCAGCTCACTGCAGTGCTTTCTGATCTGACAGCTCTATTAGGAGACTGACGAGCATCCTTGTCGATAGAATTGAGCCTTAAGCACATGTGCCTGTGCCCAAATTCATGCATTATCCCTTGCTCTAAATCTACTCAAAGCCTAGCAAAGCAGCACAGCTCTGGGCAGGTCACAGGCCACAAGGGCTCTGCGCTGACCTGGAGGATCAACAACAAAGCCTTTGAGTGGGCATCTAATGCCTTATTTAGTCTCCTCATCTGTGCACCTTTTGGAATCTCCACAGACCAACTGCTCCCTGTCTGATGGGAGAGGAAAGTATAGGGGGAAAAATTGAACGCAGAAAGCGAGACACTGATTCGTTGTCACAGGCCAAGCGCAAACACCTTTGTTCACACACTTTTCCTCTTTCCGCTCTCTCTCTCTCTGTCGCCTTCTTTCTTTCACTCTCAGGTGGATTAGCTCTCTCATCCTTTGATCCCCCCATTTTAATTCTCTACAGCTGAGAGAGGGAGTGTGGCCAGATTGTTTCAGATCCTAATTCACATATTGTCAGTCGGAAAAAGTGGGGAAATGTAGGTTGTTGCAGGAAATACGGAAATTGTAGTGTTAGGAGGGGATAGTTCTTACAAAAATAGTGAAAAAATGCATTGTTGTGCACTCAAAAAAAGAGTTTTGCTGCTGGTTCAAATTACTTATTTACAGTTTTTCTCAGTGGCTTTGGTGCATTTCTCACAACACTATTTACATTTGCACAACAGTTAATGCATTTCTCAAAACAATTAGTCATTTGTGCACATTCAATTCAATTCACCTTTATTTGTATAGCGCTTTTACAAAGTAGATTGTGTCAAAGCACATGAAAGATCATAGTAAATTGAAACAGTGTAGTTCAGTTTTTAGTGTTTAAGCTCAGTTCAGTTCAGTTTAGCTCAGTTCAGTGTGGTTTAATAATCATTACTGAGAGTCCAAACACTGAGGAGCAAATCCATCGATGCGCAGCTCTACAGATCCTGAACCATGCAAGCCAGTGGCGACAGCGGCGAGGAAAAAACTTCACCAATTGGCGAAAGTAAAGAATTAAAAAACCTTGAGAGAAACCAGGCTCAGTTGGGTACGACCATTTCTCCTCTGGCCAAACGTCTTGTGCAAATCTGCAATCTGTAGAAGCTGAACCTCAGCGAAGACTCGTCTGTCCCTGGAGCATCACAGGAATCAGTCTCATGCTCTCCACTACTCCATGACCACAACAGCAGCTGCTCAGGATACGGCCTGGTCCAGGATTATGGAAACCTTGGGATCATCTCTTCGCTGGTCTTGGATCGAATCAGTGGCACTGCATAGTCTGAGGGCCTCGGTATGAGTATCCCCAGGTGGAAATAAAGAATAAAGAGAATAATTAGCGTAGCTGCTGTTCATAGTGTATATAAACGAGATGCTAAAACCTGCGTGGAGAACATTCATGTATCATACCGCTTAGTGATGCACTGAGTGTATGCTTTGCTAAAAAAAATTGTGAGAGTGTGTCTGAGCCTCGGACATTATCAGGAAGGCTATTCCTGAGTTTAGGAGCCATAAATGACAAGGCTCGACCTCCTTTACTCGACTTTGCTATTCTAGGTACTACCAGAAGCCCTGAGTTTTGAGATCTTAAAGAGCGAGTTGGATTGTAGTGAGACAGAAGGTTGGTTAGATAAACAGGAGCTAGACTATTTAAAGCTTTATATGTAAGAAGCATTATTTTAAATTCGATACGAAACTTAACAGGCAGCCAGTGTAAGGAGGATAAAATTGGGGTGATATGATCATATTTTCTATACCTGGTAAGAACTCTGGCAGCTGCATTTTGTACTAGCTGAAGTTTGTTAATAGAGGATGCTGGGCAGCCAGCAAACAGAGTAGTAGTCCAGCCTAGAAGTCATAAAAGCATGGACTAGCTTTTCTGCATCTGAGATGGATAGCATACTTCGTAACTCAGATGAAAGAAGGCAGTTTTTGTGACATGGGACATATGATTTTCAAAAGTTAAATTGCTGTCTAATATGACACCCAGATCTTTTATAGTAGAGCTAACGCTAACTTTGTATCCCTCTAATTGCAGGTCAAGTTGTGAGATTTGCTGTGTAAAGGATTTAGGAAAATTAACCAAACTTGTGAATGCTGAATAGTCATTCTATATAAAACTAATAGTCCTCATTTCATTACTTGATTCATTACATACTAAAATGATGAACTAATTGTCAAGCCAATTTTATAAAAAAAATAATTAAATCTTTTTTTTTCCTGAAAAAGTCTTCTAAAATGAACAATTTCATGACCGATTTATAGACCTATGTATGTTGTAGGTTCAGTTCCAATATGTACTGCAATATTGTTTACAGTTGTGCACAGCTCTACCCAAAGGAAGTTTATGTTTGTTGTAAATAAGGGTGTATTTATTCTTTTGCACAATGCTGTGAATAAATTAGAATTTAATGCAGTAATGCAAATGCAGTAAAATGTGAAACACATATTCAGTGTCTTGTACTCAGATACCTCACTAAATGCAGTGATTTCTAACTTTACTGTAGTTTTCAAATGGCTGTGCAAATAGTATGTAGTGCTGTCTTGAGGATTTTTAGGAAGTGTCACCAAAATCTGACTTTTTTGCATTGTAAAAAATGTACAGAGTAAACTGTCATAATGAAAACATGACAAAGTCATTTGACTATCTTGTTCATAAACAGTGGTGTCAGGACTTTTCATCTTGATGGCACTGACTCTTTGATTGACCTGAATACTTGCTTTTGAGGAATGAGCTATCCATTTTGAGCAAGTGACACTCTTTTGCAGGTTATCAACCAGGTTTAGCAGTTTGTACTAATTGTTTTGAAAAAAAAATTAACTGTTGTGCAAATGTAAATAGTGTTGAGAGAAATGCATATGAGAAATGCAAAGAGACTGAGAAAAACTGTAAAATACGCTGAATGAACAACTTGTTGTCCAACTTTTAGATCAAAGTTTTTTTGGACAACTTAATTGTTTTATGTTCAATCCATTACATTTGTAGTACATTTTATGTTCAATGCACTTACATACAGTGTGTTATGGGATGTCATACAGTTTCAGGTACATTTCATGTACAAACACCTGTCAATCAGCATCGTTTTTTTCTTTTATTTTCAGTTGTAGTGGAGACATTTTAAACATATTATTATATATTTTATCTAAATAACCTAATATATTTATGATTTCAATTATATAACAATATGGAATTGATAATCAAGAAAATACCATGTCAGATTGGTGGAATTGGCAGTTATGATAGATAGACAGACAGACAGACAGACAGACAGACAGACAGATAGATAGATAGATAGATAGATAGATAGATAGATAGATAGATAGATAGATAGATAGATAGATAGATAGATAGATAGATAGATAGATAGATAGATAGATAGATAGATAGATACACTGTTCCTATTTACTGTGACCTTTTATGTGAAGCTGCTTTGACACAATCTACATTGTATAAGCGCTATACAAATAAAGGTGAATTGAATTGAATTGATAGACAGACTGAAGATGGATTGATGGATGGATGGATGGATGGATGGATGGATGGATGGATGGACAGACGGACAGACAGATAGATAGCTAAATAGTAAGTTGGAGAAACATGAACATTTTTCGTGTGAACCATCCTTAACAGAGTATATAAAATAAAGCTATATACACTAAATATATATCACCCCGGTAAATGTTTACAGTAAATTATTGGTGAAAATAATTATATTGACACAAATATGACCCAGAAATGGTGTGTTGTGACCACTGCAAATTGAAGATGGCAAAATGCTTTGACGTTAAAGAAAACATGTCCAGTCATTTTGGAGTTTCTTGGCTGTTGAAAGACGTATTATCAGAGAAATTGATGTGGGTTCAATTTCATCTTTATTACAGGCTCCATTCCCCCCAGTTTGGAGTGCAACCTGGACTCCAGTGTTCATCGAATCAGAGAGCAATATATAGATAAGTGGACCCTCTCTGAAAATCAATAGATATGTGGGCCAGTGACAGCAAAAAAAGAGATTAAAAGAGAGCGTGTGTGTGTGTGTATGTGTGTGTGTGTGTGTGTGTGTGTCTGTCTGTGTCTGTGTATATGTGCGTGCAAAAGTGTGTGGGTTGTTCTTCCCTACAAACAAACGGCTAGCTAACAGTTGACCTTAGTCAAGAGGTCAGATGTTGCTGATAATAGTCGTTTTTTATTCTGCTGTATTATAGAAACATATGAAAGAGCTACTTGTATTGTATTCTTTCTTTAATTGCTTCACTTGTATTCTCATTTGTAAGTGGCTGTATTTACAGTTGTGTAAATAAATACATTTACATTTAAAAGACGAGGGAATGCTACAATACAAATAGTGTCTGCAGTGGGTACGGAAAGTATTCAGACCCCCTTATATGTGTCACTCTTTGTCATACTGCAGCCATTTGCTAAAAGTTTATTTTTCTCATTATTATCACAGCTCCCCATATTGACAGAAAAACACAGAATTGTTATAATTTTTGCAGATTTATTAAAAAAGAAAAACTGAAATACCACATGGTCCTAAGTATTCAGACCCTTTGCTCAGTATTTAGTAGAAACACCCTTTTGATCTAATACAGCCATGGGAAAGATGCAGCAAGTTTTTCACACCTGGATTTGGTGATCCTCTGCCATTCCTCCTTGCAGATCCTCTCCAGTTCTGTCAGGTTGGATGGTAAACGTTGGTCGACAGCCATTTTTAGGTCTCTCCAGAGATTCTCAATTGGATTTAAGTTAGGGCTCTGGTTGGACCATTTAAGAACAGTCACAGAGTTGTTGTGAAGCCACTCCTTTGTAATTTCAGCTGTGTTCTTAGGGTCATTGTCCTGTTGGAAGGTAAACCTTCGGCCCAGTCTGAGGTCCTGAGCACTCTGGAGAAGGTTTTCATCCAGGATATCCCTGTACTTGGCCGCATTCATCTTTCCCTCGATTGCAACCAGTCGTCCTGTCCCTGCAGCCGAAAAACACCCCCACAGCATGATGCAGCCACCACCATGCTTCACTGTTGGGACTGTATTAGACAGGTGATAAGTAGTGCCTGGTTTTCTCCACACATACCGCTAGAATTAAGGCCAAAAAGTTCTATCTTGGTCTCATCAGACCAGAAAATGGTATTGCTCGCCATCTTGGATCATTCCTTCTCCAGACTGGTGGAGAGCTGCGGTAATGGTTGATTTTCTACAGTTTTTTTCCCATCTCTGGAGCTCAGCCACCGTGATCTTTGAGTTCTTCTTTACCTCTCTCACCGAGGCTCTTCTCCCCCGATAACTCAGTTTGGCCAGACGGCCAGCTCTAGGAAGAGTTCTGGTCATCCTAAACGTCTTCCATTTAAGGATTATGGAGGTCACTGTGCTCTTAGAAACCTTAAGTGCAGCAGAATTTTTTTGTAACCTTGTCCAGATCTTTGCCTTGCCACAAGTCTCTGAGCTCTTCAGGCAGTTCCTTTGACTTAATGTGTACTAGCAGCAGCATCTAATATTGAGAACTAGTATCTATATTTAAAAATATAATAACAACAAATAATAGCCAACAAATAAGTAGTAGTTCTTAACAGAAAAGATACTAGCAGCTAAAAATAATAGCATAAAAACAGATACTAATACAGTTTATAGAGTAAATTTTGGTTCCATTTTATATTAATTTACCCTAACTACAAGGTATTAATATATATAAAAAATATAAATACAATGTACTTACTGTGTTCATAATGTAGTGCAAGACAAGTCTGGTACTATTGAGGTGGGATATGGGTAGGCTAAGGCACAGGTTTGAGGTATGGGTTGGTTTAAAGGTGGGTTAAGGTATAAGGGATGGTCAACAGTGTAATTATAAATGTAATTACAAAAGTTAATTACAGATGTAATTACATGCAGGTATTTAATCAAGCATAATACAATGTAAAACAAGTATTTACTCAATAAGTGCATTGTAACAAATTATTAATTTTAGGTATTACTTAAGGCCATAAAGTGGGATGTAAATATTAAAACGAATATAATCTGCATGCTTTGGTATACAGTTTTTTTTCACAATGCTAGATTTTTTGCTATTCCTTTCAAATGAAGCTTGGAACGCTGGGAGCTTCAGATGATTTTGTTTTATTTTGGCATGTGTACATGTTTATATTCACAGTTTAGTTGTAAATATGTATATTCAACATCACATCAATGGGAAGAAAAAGCTGAAGAGAATGAAAACAACCCATTCAGTCAGATGTTATTTCATCTTAAATAACATCGTCCTTCAGTGTCCTCAAAACAGCAGAACTAGGTTAAAACCATATAATCCCAGCACACACTGTATGTTAGTAACACTGACATATATATATATATATATGCCTAAATATCGTGTATATTTTATAAGACTTGTGAAACATTTGATCGAGAAGGCAGAGCGGATTCTGACCTACTATTTTGAATAATTTACGCATGATTCATTCACTAACCGGAGACTTTAATCCATTTAAATATCATGTTTACATATCTGTTTATATCTTTTGGATACCGAGACATAAATCTGTTTAATAAGGTTTTGATACGTAAGATTTCAGCATTGAATGTGTCTCTTTGTGAATTGATGTCAGCAGGTCCAGATACGCCACTGAAATGTTATTCTCAAACACCTGAAGCAAAATAGGCCAAGTGCATGTTATTTTCTGCTCACAAAGCAGGATGTGTGTCTGATTTTCCTCTTCGCCAGTTTTCCATTACTAAAACAGTGATGGTTTTTCATAACTATAATACAAAAGATTCAATATAACATCCTACCCAATGTCTCAAAACAAAACGAGGCATCTTTAATATTTACAAAGCTAGTGTAACGTCAGTTTTGGAGAAACGGTTTTGGATTTTATGTCTAATCGTGGCTCAATAGTGAAATTAAATGGCAAGATTTTCTTTAGATTAAATGAAATAGTCTTAACATATTCTATGGTTTTTAAGGATCGTTGACTTCCGCAAATAGGCTGTGACCTACTTTTGTATAAAATCTGGCAACAAATAACTACATCTACTTGAACGTGGAATCTTGTAAAAAAAAAAAGTACTGTAATGTATTGTACCACTGAATGACAGTGACTTTAATATTGAACATATTTACATTAGCAGTTCATGGGTCATACTATTTGTGGTGAATCACTGGGATGTTATCTGACTCTGAGCATCCTCTAAGGAGATTAGATTATCAGTGGTTTTCTCTGTAAGCAGTATTTTGGGAATATCGCTGGATACTGAGCAGATGGAAAAAGCCAGGCTACAGCCATCTCTCTGTAGCTTTCCAGTCTCTGAAAAAGAAAACAAACATAATATATATGAATAAAATTATTAGATATATCAGAATTTGAAGAATAAGAATTAATAGAGTAAATAAAAAATTAGATGAGTCATTGACATGTTTCTTCTTTTTGTATATATTAATTTATTAAACTATATTACAAATTCAAATATTCACTGTACACATTAGGGCTGCACAATATATTGTTTTAGCACTGATATCGCAATGTGTGAATATCTGCAGGATCTGTAATGTGGAGTCTGGATTATAGTTGACCAGGTACGATTGTGGAGTCATTTCAGTTTAACCATGAAAACATGCAAGTTTATTAGTTGTGTGTGTTTTAAGGCCTGTGACTGTGTTTAAAGGATTTCTGCACAAGGAATTATTGCATTTTGTAGCTTTAACAAAAAATATTTTATTTATTAATGTATGTAATGAAGACTATACAACTTGATCGTTTGTTTGATTATTTTATTTCTGTACCTGAATACTGTTAGACTCCATTTATACCATTGCTCTACACTCAGAAATAAAGGTACACAAGCTGTCACTGGGGTGGTACCTTTTCAAATGGTATAAATTTGTACCTACAACGTCCATATTATTACGTCAATGGTACATATTAGTACCTAAAAAGTACAAAAATGTTCCTCTTAAAATTTATAGGTTCTAATATATACTTTTGAGGTACCAATATGTACCCTTTAAGTACAAATGCATACCTTTTGAAAAGGTACCACCCCAGTGACAGCTTGTGTACCTTTATTTCTGACAGTGTACTGTATTTATCTATGCTGGTAATTAGTTTATTATATTTTCTGCAGATGCACTGCTCTAAAAATCTTCCCATTCAATATAAATGTATTAATTATTTCAAAATAGAGCTATAAAAGTTACTTGGTGAAATATTACAATATAAATGGCAGAAAATGAAAATATTGCAATGCACGTTTTTTTTTTAAATATCGTGCAGCCTTAGTACATATACAGAATATTGGGTTAATATATTAGACCTATATAATTTCCTAATTAACTCATTTTTAAAATATTGTTTGGTTAAAAAAGACAAATATTAACAAAAATATTCAAATAACCAAATACTTGAAAATAAAATGTATTAAGTAGTTTTGGAATATACTTCAAAAGCATGTACATAGTTATAATAAGGTTACTTATTTAAATTTTCTATTAAAGATTTTTTTAGAGATACTTTTTTAGAATTCTTTTAAAATAAAATGTGTTATTTTGTTTTCCTAACATTTATTTTTAAGTGCCAAAAATTAAACAAATGTATTTTATTAATTTGTTCTATCTGAATAAGCACAAACCATACAGTATATGTAATGTATACTGTAAATATCAATTTATAAATGATTCTATCAACTGAAACAAGTGTGGTGCAATCTATGGCTGAAGATCTTGTTTTATTTTGTCATGTTTGTATTTACAGTTTAGTTGATTTTTAGTTAATTTGTATATCCAACATGACATCAATGGGAAGAAAAAACTGAACAGAATGACCCATTTAGTTAGATGTTATTTCATCTTGAACAACATCATCCTTCAGTGTCCTCAAAACAGCAGAACTAGGTTAAAACCAATATTAATTTATTAAACAATACACTTAAAATTAAAATATTTACTGTACATATACAATATATTGGCTTAATATATTAGACCTAGATATAATTTCATAAATAACCAATTAAAAAATGTTTTGGGTTAAAAAAAAAACTAATAATAAAAAGGTTTTTGATGAAATGTTTATAGTTTCAATAAGGTTACTTTAAGTTTTTTGGACATGTTTTCTTAATTAGACATGTTCACTAGATTTTTTTAAACAAAATGTGATATTTTGTTTTGTCAAGTATACCAAAAATGAAACAAATGTAAGTTATTAATTTGCTATATCTGAATAAGCACAAAATATATATGTACGGTATACTGTAAATATCAATTTCTAAATTATTCTATCAACTGAAACAAGTGTGGTGCAATCTATGGCTGTAAATTCATACCTGTTTGTGTAGGGCAAGAGGAGCATATTGTTGATCTGGTACACTGAACATGAAGGAGCTTTTCATCAGCGCATGTAGAAGTGTCCAAAACCACATAGACCTGCGTACACATCATGTTTAAATACACAAAATCCCCCAAAAAAACAAACAAGTCAAAAGTTCTTAAGAAACCTCTTACCTCTGGAGCGGCTGCTGTGGTCTCAGTGAAACTGTCCTCACTTGCGCTCATTTCTCCAACACCATCCTCTGAGGGACACCCTCCAAAATGTCTTTTTGGCCTGATAAACAACAAAACACTCTTATCCACTTTTTTCCTACACCCCAAGAAGCTTTACATGAATTATGAGAGCAAAAGGAGTGTGGGTGTAGGGGTCAAAAAAAAGCTTCTCTTTGGAACGCACTTTTGCATCATTTTAACAAAACGATCATAGAGGTCACACTGTTTGTGCATAAGTTGACAGCCACAAAAACACGCCTGTAACAATGATTATTTATTGATTTAATTTTATTTATTTGATTATTTATTTATTAATTTATTTATACATGTTTGCATTTAGCCTTTGCATGTACTGTATGTTTGTATGTATTTATAATTTCCATTTATTTTATAATTATTTTATTTATAACTCTTTGATTTTATTTTTAATATTGTTCATAAATATTGGCCCCCGTTTCAGAAAGGAGGTTGAGTGAAAACTCAGAGTATGTTAACCCTGAAATGAGAGAAACTCTGGGTTTTCCGTTTCAAAATGGCAAGTTTGTCAAACTCGAGAATGCACGGTAAGTCAAACCTGTTTCTTGAAAGAGAGGTAACTTACTCAGAGTCAGTTACCGTGGTACCTAACCTGTACCTAACCTGGTCATAGCATGAGCAGGTTTTATTCTCTAAGCTCTGAGTTTCTGTCGGTCTCCTCCCCTTTTTTAAAGACAAAGTGTTTTTCTCGTCTTAGTCATTTTCTACCTTAATTTCAGTCACCCAAAGAATAAAATTACGAGAATGGCTTGTCCATTTTTTTGGGGAAAATTACAATTAGATTCAATACCATAGTTTTAAGTTTTACCTTTGATATTACTGCAAAAAAATAAATAATTAGCTTATATTCACTGACCTTCGACAGAGCCATGTACTGTAACTATATTAATGGGATCATTACTTGTTCTAAAAACTATTTTTAGTACTGCTTTCATTCTAGATGTCATATCCACCTCTACCACTCGATCAATAAAATTTTTGACTTTTTACTGACCAACGTGTGTAAAATTGGGAACCTTAAATTAACCATTTCCACTGAACATTGAGTAATATGCATTCTTGTTTTGTCAAATTTGTTGTAGAAAGTATACAGTAGCCTATTTTATGTAATTTCATGCAATTACATCAGAAATGACTTCAAAATTACTGCCAATTCTCCACTTTTTCAAGTGAAAAGTCTATAAACGTCACACTTTACATTACTTATTTTTTATTATACTTTAAATATTTTAAATGTAACCTTGCGCATTAACTTGAGCAGCTATGTTTTCCCAAGATAACGGACTCTGTTTCGCTAATGCAGTGGTGTTGCTTTGTTTTTTTAAATATATGGTCATATTTGCTATACTTTTGCATGAGCACATCAAGTTCAGCTAGAGAAAAAAATGCTAATCTCTTTTTTTAACTCTGACTTAATCTACTCAGACTTGATTGATCTAACTCAGATTAGCAGTTCTGAAACCGAAAACTCAGAATTTTTAATCTCTCTGTAAGTCAACTCAGAGTTTAAGTTTAAACTTCGAGTTGGTTGAACCTCCTTACTGAAACAGGCCCATTAAATACTTGCCTAGAAAAATACATTTATGTATTTAAAAACATTTATTTGTAAAGTCAAACTCCAGCTGTCATTCTGTGACACCAAACAACTCCCCTGCGTTTTACTAATTTTCAGATAAAAATGGGACACAACCTTTATACATTAAAAGAAACAAGAAATGATAAAATAAAAAAACTGTACATTATTTTAAAGCCTTAAACTTATTTTGAAGTTATTTGTTTTGATTTGCGGCTAAATTCAAAAATGGATTTGTCATGTCTAATTCTTTCTATGTTTTCAGTTATTGCCCTTGTGTGTTTATTGTTATACTAAATTGCAAAAGAATAAAATGATAAAGGGGCCACACAGGTTAGCACTGTCACCTCACAGCAAGGTCGCTGGTTTGAGTCCCGGCTGGGTCAGTTGGCATTTCTGTGTGGAGTTTGCATGTTCTCCCTGTGTTTGCATGGGTTTCGTCTGGCTACTCCGGTTTCCCCCACAGTCCAAAGATATGCGCTCTAGGTGAATTGAATAAGCTAAATTGGCCGTATTGTATGAGTGTGTGAATGTGAAAGTGTATGGATGTTTCCGAGTACTGGCTTGCAGCTGGAAGGGCATCCACTGTGTAAAACGTATGCTGGATAAGTTGGTGGTTATTCCACTGTGGCAAGCCCTGATGAATAAACCAGGGAAAATGAATGAATGAATGAATGAATTAAAATTATAGGTTAAGGTTAAGCCTAAGTTATAAGAACTTCCTGTTTCTTGAAAAAAACATTACTTTACATACATACATTTTTAGGATTTTTGTAATTTGATAATCTTAATTTGTTTCAGTTCTTTTGTTTGACAAACCGAAAAACCAGCATATAATTTAAAACATAGTAGTCATGCAAAATAAAATGTGGATACTCTTCATAACTATCATAAATTAATGTAAATATAAATCTCATACTGGGGTGGCACGGTGGCTTAGCACTGTCACCTCACAGCAAGAAGGTCACTGGTTTAAGCCCCAGCTGGGTCAGTTGGCGTTTCTTTGTGGAGTTTGCATGTTCGTGTTTGTTACCTCTGGGTGCTCTGGTCCCCCCCCCACAGGCCAAGGACATGTGCTATAGGTGAATTGAGTAAGCTAAATTGTTTGTAGTGAATGTGAGAGTGTATGGATGTTTCCCTGTACTGGGTTGCAGCTGTAAGGCCATCCGCTGTGTAAAACATATGCTGGATAAGTTGGCAGTTCATTCCGCTGTGGCGACCTCTGATGAATAAAGGGACTATGGCAGGTAAATGAATGAATAAATGAATAAATCTTATACCAGAGAAAAAACATATTTCTAAAATGACAAATCTTTCTATTTTACTGATGAAGCTTGTGTGCTTGAGTTATGAAGTCTGTAGGTTCAGTGACCTTTGAATGTATTTCCTTTGTTAGTTTCTGAAAGGCTGAATGTCAAACTCATTGAGCTGGCTCCTAGGAAATGTATTACATTCATATCTATGTAAATAGTAATCTGAGGTGTTTTGATTTTTTTTCTGGCAGTCTGCTAACTGACACCGAGGCCAAAACCAATCTCTGCATCCTGTTGAGTGAGAATGAAATCTGGAGACCTGCAGTGAGACGTGAAGGTATGATAAGTAGCATTATTACAAGCGTGTATTTGATATGTGGGTGTCTCACCCCTACACCTGGGGCAATAATGGGCTTTGGGATAAACCAAAATAGTATCCTGTTTGTGTGTGTGTGTGTGTGTGACCGCTGATGTAGATAAAAAAATTGGAAGAAAAATAAAATGGAAAATGAGTAACCAAGTGAAAAACGCAATTTTTGACAGAAAAATTGCCACCCATGTAGCTTTTAAATAAGGTTATAGATCGCTGGGTCCATTTTAGGCTGTAGGAATGACCTATTTTGATGTGTAATTGCTGTAGTACAAGCTAAACCAAGCATGTAATTGAAAGCGTGCAATTGCAGCACTGAGGTGCAAAGGCTTGAGGAACCACACATAAGTATGCTGAAGAAAACACAACATCACGGCTCACTGTCACTAAACCCTCTAAACACAGGCATAGAGAATTTGATACTTTACCAGGGCGAGGAAATAGTCACCCAGCTGTTTTGATGTGTGTGTGTGTGTGTGTGTGTGTGTTATAAGTCTACTGACACATGCTCAATGGGATGAAATGATCTTTAAATCTTTCCCTGGCCTTGGCTCAGGCCTCCTCTCCTAATAAACAATTTAATGCCACTTTTACACGCTGTTCACCTGCTAAAGCAGGGAAATGAACCCAGACCGGCAGCGATCGAACCATTACTGCTCTTGGATGAAATGAAAAAAGGTTGTTTTTGAGCCATTTTTTTGTCACAGTCTCTATTTTCATCTTGTCCCTTGAATCCACTACAAATCAGAGGCATTACATCTAAAAATGTGCTAGATGCTCTGGTTTTGAGCTTTTTTCAATTTGATATTTCTATCTATCTATCTATCTATCTATCTATCTATCTATCTATCTATCTATCTATCTATCTATCTATCTATCTATCTATCTATCTATCTATCTATCTATCTATCTATCTATCTATCTATCTATCTATCTATCTATCTATCTATCTATCTATCTATCTATCTATCTATCTATCCTCTATCCATCCACTTATCCTCCATCCATCCATTTATCCATCCATTCATCCATCTATCCCACTATCTATCTATCCATCCATCGACCATCCTTCTGTCTATCCATCCATCCCTATCTATCTATCTATCTATCTATCTATCTATCTATCTATCTATCTATCTATCTATCTATCTATCTATCTATCTATCTATCTATCTATCTATCTATCTATCCTCCATCCATTTATCCATCCATTCATCCATCCCTCTATCTATCCATCCATCGACCATCCATCCATCCATCCATCCTTCTGTCTATCCACCCATCCACATATATCCATCTATGCATCTATGCATCTATGCATCTATCTATCTATCTATCTATCTATCTATCTATCTATCTATCTATCTATCTATCTATCTATCTATCTATCTATCTATCTATCTATCTATCTATCTATCTATCTATCTATCTATCTATCTATGTATCTATCTATCTATCTATCTATCTATCTATCTATCTATCTATCTATCTATCTATCTTGGCATTATTACTTGGCAAACTTTGTTTTCTATATATATGTCTTAGTTTAGAACTATATAAGATTTAAATTGTGCATCCTTTGCATGATCTACAATCAAGTTTCATTCAAATTCAGGAAATTCAAAATATAATTGCAATACTTTAGGTGTCCATACTGATGGTCATGTAGAATACATATTATTTGTTTGAACATAAAATATTATATATTAATGCAGATCATTTATTATTTACTCTTAATAACATTAACAGAAATGATTAAGTGTGTTATTAACAGATTGGCTTTGCTCTGACTCTCACCCATAGCAGAAGGTAATGCAGGCAGCGATGGAGAGAATGGTGATGAGGAGCACAATACACACGGCTATAACCATATTCCTCCTCTTCTCCTCTTCAGCCTGCTGCAACTCCCACCATTCAAGATCACTGAACTGACAGCGTTCCCCCATGTAACCTAGCACACAGCTGCATCACACACACACACGCACGCACGCACGCACACACACACACACACATACACATAGAGCATCATTAAATGCAATATTCATCATATCTGTCAGGGGACAAAGAGATCCAAACTGAAGAATAAAATTGCAATGAGGAATATGATTAACGTGTCCTTTTTGTCAAGGGCAAATGTTCAATAAAAGGCAAAATGATTCTCAGTACAAGACTGCCATCTACTGCTTATTTCAGAAAGCCATATTTTAAAAATCGGCTTTAGAGCTTGAGCGAAATGTGGAAAAAGCAAAAACAAGGATTGGTCTGATTTTTCTGTGTGACTAGGAGTAAACACTTGCTTGCAGGCATAAGACTCCATCTCAGGAAAATAGAAGCAGACTCCGCCATACAGACAGTATGAGTCGTGTGTGGAGGGGCAGCTCTGCATGCCATTATTGTGTTGCCATGTTGAAGTGACATCAGGTGGACTAGCAGTACTCGGCCACAAGGAGGCGCCGTTCAATGCTGCTGAAACAGGAAACAGAGCATGAAAATCAGGTCACTGTTATGTTGCACCATACAGTACTGCTAAATGTTAGTGCATTTACTGTTAGTGTGTTCATATTAGTCCATATCATCTAGCACAAATTCAGATTATCACGTTTAAACCATAATTACAGATAACATGAATGCTATAATGCTTATTAAGAAGGTGGTTTTTCAGTTTAATTAATATTTCTTACCCTGACAACTGAAACCAGTGCCTGTGAAGCCAGATCGGCATCTACACTGATATTCTCCTACTGCATTGAAACACTCAGCGTTTACATCGCAGTCATGGAAATCTAGTTGACACTCGTCTATATCTGCAACAATCCAAACATACAATATATATTTCATTTTCATTGAATTTATTTGAAACTTTAATTGACTAAATCTAAAACACATTTTTAACTAGTCGGGCATTTTAAAAACATCTAGAAAATCGAATAAAATGAAAATAAAATGGCAAAAATAAAGTCGAAATTCAAAATGGACAACAAAAATATGAAAAAGTAATAACTAATTTTAACTAATAATAAAAAAACCTAAATTAAAAGTCACAAAAAACTGTGTAATATTGAGGAATATTGGTAAAATTTAAATAAAATTTTCTATTTTACTATATTTTAAAATGTTGCTTATTTATAGAAAGGAAAATAAAAAATAAAATAAAATAAAATAAAATAAAATAAAATAAAATAAAATAAAATAAAATAAAATAAAATAAAATAAAATAAAATAAAATAAAATAAAATGGTTGTTTTGCAGTGTCAATTAAAAGCAAAGAAAGCAATCAACACTGCTAGCAGCAATGGGTACTAGGGCTGCACAATATATCGTTTCAGCATCAATATCGCAATGTGATCATTCACAATAGTCATATCGCAGCCCAGCAAACAATTGTGTGTTTAATAGACCTCTATCAGACATCTAAACGTATATAGCTTGGCTAAAACAAGGCTAAACTTGGGCTCTCAGTGAAAACCAATAGACATCTAAGAATAGTCCAAAACTAGGCTAGTCATAAAATAGACAGATTAGACAGACTTAATATGTGTAGTCGTTCATTTCTGTTAGTCTAGTCTAGTTTTGGCCTATTCTTAGACGTTTATTAGATTGTCACTGACAGCCTAAATTTAGCTTGTTTTAGCCAAGCCGACTATGTTTAGACGTCTATTAGACATCTTTTTAAAAACAAATTGCTTGCTGAGAGGATATGCAGTGTTGAGTTTGGATTATAATTGAACATTTGCATGTGTTTGAGGCCTGTGATTTGTATGAGGATTTTTAATAAATTTTTATTATCAATTATTTTTATTGAATGGTTTATACAACGAAGACTATGCCATATTTTTTGACATTTGATTATTCAATTGCTGTAAACCTGAATACAGTTAAGACTGTTAAATAATAACACATTGTTTATGTGATTTGTATATTGTATATTATTATATATTTCTATGCTTGTAGATTGGTTATTATATTTTATGCAGATGCACTACCTTACAGAATCTTCCAAATCAGTCTAATATTATAAATTCTTTCCAAACAGAGATATTCAGGTCTTCTGGTAAAATTGTACTCATATTGCAACATTCATTCATTCATTCATTCATTTTCTTTTTGGCTTAGTCCCTTTATTAATCAGGGGTCGCCACAGTGGAATGAACCGCCAACTTATCCAGCATATTTTTTACGCAGCAGATGCCCTTCCAGCCACAACGCAACAATGGGAAACACCCAAAATCTCTTGCATTCACACACATACACTATGGCCAGTTTAGCTTATTCAATTCACCTACACCATATGTCTTTAGACTGTGGGGAAGGAAACCCACGCAAACATGGGGAGAACATGCAAACTCCAAACAAAAATGCCAACAGCTGGTGATCAAACCAGCGCTCTTCTTGCTGTGAGGCGATCGTGCTATCCACTGCGCCACTGTGACGCCCAAATTGCAACATATATCGCAGAATAACAAAATATCGCAATGTTCAATCTCTCCAATATTGTGCAGACCTACTAACTAGTTTTGTAAAATGGTGTTTAAATTAATGCGTTTTGTCATACCAACACAGTGATGACCATCTCCACTGAATCCTTTTTTGCACTGACAGAAATATCCACCCGCCGTGTTCACACATTCAGCCTCAGAAACACGACAATCTGCCAGGCCTGCTTTGCATTCATCAACGTCTGTGTAAACACATACACACACACAAACATGCACATATTGTCAATACTGTATGCACTCATGCAAACAAGGCCAAATTTACATAAAGGCCGATCAATGCATCCAATAACAGGCGCATACTGCACCCACACACATATCAATATCCATACACTCAAATTCAGTTTCACACATACATCACGAACCAACTGCTTGAGTCTATGTGAAATCAAAACCATCTGACATCTAGTGCAAACACACACAGACATGCACATAAAGGCCTCAAGAGTAAACACTCAAGTCCTCAACACAGATCCATGTGGCCATCTTGAACACAACCTGTCTGGGATGTCTGGGACCTGCACCAATAACAAGAAGGATGTGAATGCTGATTGGACAGCAGTTATACCTCTTCATTTGTTTGGTTTCATGGTCCCCAAACTGAGCCTGGTTTCTTCATTTCCATCAGTTGGTGAAGTTTCATCTACTATACCACGCTAAATCTACTAAATCTCGCTTTTGGCATTCAGATTTTGAGATTTTCTTTTTTTGGGGGCGACACTTAAAAATAAGGTTTCATTATATATTGTATTTACTAACATGAACTAAGAACTTAGAATGAACAATTCTACAGCATTTATTAATGGTAGTTATTGTTTATTTCAACCTTAAAGGTCCTGTTGAATGCTTTGTAATATGCATTTTATTCGATGTTTGACAATCTCAACCAAAACACAGAGAGGGTGGGACATAGTGTAGCTCCTCACCCTTTTTAAAAACTGCTTATAGCATTTTGTTTTATCACCGCTCTGCAAGTGAGAGTGGTTTAGCTAAAAAATAAGCTCAAATGAAAAGCAAACAAGAAGCGTCTTGAAGGGGGCAAGGCATGTCAGATACTAGTGAGCATTTGATTGGTTATGATTTATTGAGAAACTGAAGAATGAGGTGATGTAAATAAAACCGTTGATACATTTAGGCGGAAATGACAAACTACAAAGCTTTACGTGTTAATATCAATTTTATATCCTCACTATTTTGGAGCACACTAGCTTATAGATATTTTAAAAACAATTCTAACATCTAAAAAAACATTATTTTAATTTTGTGGGACCTTTAATTAATGTATTTTACAAAGAAACGCTGACAACATGGAATATTTTGATTTTAGTTTTGAAGATAATGAAGCAGCTTTGGCCGAATGCCCAAAATAGTCAAATATATTAAGTATTTATTATAGCAAAAGAAAAGCAAATGTTTTGGACAAAATTCAGTGTAAACTGATGACATTTATTATTTGTAAAGATATATTACATTTTTTAGAGTGTATGAATGGACATAAAGGGCAATTGTTAATTTTGATCTAAAAGCAGAAAAACTACATGTTGAAAGCAGTGAGTTTGTATCAGGATGGTGATACACAGATTTTTCAGCAGTTTTGTTTCGCAATATTGCAGTGTGATGTTGCTTGGCTGCTTTCCTGGTGAATATTAGCAATATTTTTTACATCAAAATCAGAAAAGTAAGTTATTTTGTATAAATGTATCGATATGATGTGAGGTCTAGTCGCCAGCGTGAAACAAAAACAAGTAATGGAAACTTTTTATCTAAGTCAGGGTTTCTGCAGGTTCCACAGAGTTAAATTTAAGACTTTTTATAACATTATTAAGACCATTGTGAATTAAATTTTAGACCCATAAAGGGTTAAGGAATTTTTCAAATGACCCAGATGGAAAAGATTTATATTTGCCCTATAAAAAAATCTTATAATTTAATTAGTTTATTTAATTTTTAATTTAATTTATTTAATTTAATTAATTTTTAATTTAGTAATACGTTAATAATAAAAAATAAAAATATTTTACATTTTATTTTTTAGCTATATATTTTAAATATTTTGTAAAAACAAGCAAGCTCTACTTGTATCCATACACTTTTTTCCAACATTTTTTCCATAATTTTAAATAATGAACAATTGTTTTAAAAGTTTTAAAAACTATGATAAACTAAATCTCGGCACAACAATCTGTCCAGGTCGGTGTCCTCAGCAGTGAATACATGGAAAACTTTTAAACAAATGTAACTGTAAGGAAAATAATTACATCATTATGATAGAGTTAAAATTACCTTTTTAAATAAAAAGTTAAAAAGTTTTATTGAGATGATTGTTCGTGATTGTATGAGTTTTGGCCAGATTTGGTAGCAATACATGAACAAAGGAAAATTAGATTCAACTTTATTGTCATTACACATGTACAAGTACAAGGCAATGAAATGCAGTTTCTGTCTAAATTAAGACCTGTTTAAAAAGATTCAAGACCAACAACACCGTATTTCAGTAAGTTTAAGACTTTTTAAGGTCTAAAATTTGGATTTTGAGATTTAAGAAATTTTAAGACTTTTTAAGACCCTGCAGAAACCCTGTAAGTACATTTTGAGGCTGTATTTCTTTACTTTTACTTGAGTACAAAAGTGTAGTCAGTACTTCAACTCTTACCAGAGTCATTTTAAACACGAGTATCTGTACTTCTAAAGGATGTGTGTACCTTTACCATCTCTGAATGTCACTGATTTTGTTAAATTTGGTGGTGTATGCCTAATGGAACTACAATATAGTATTAGTGAATATAAAAAACAGTTTACATATCTGCATAACAGATCATTTAAATTTAAATGCACATTGTTCTTACGGAGCATATATTTTTCTTTGTTACATTAGAATTAAAATGAGAAATAAATATATAATCTATGATAAAAGAGATTGTTGTAGATGTCGTTGTACCTGAAACCATCTTCTCTGTGTAAAGCATGGTCAGCGGTGTGCTCTCATCATTCAGGGTTTTGTTTCTCAGACCATCATTTGATTCACCATCATTGGACTCTGTGTGGAAAAATAGTGGTTTCGAAGCATTAATGTGAAAAGTCGGTTTTTATGATTGTGTTTTAGCTTCATTCTAATTACACAGACCACTGAATGATGTATTAATCATCAGGCATCCTTTGCCATCAGCTGAAAGAACGTGATTGGTGTGACAGGAGCAGTGAGGGAGTCCCAGTCTGCTCTCACACACTTGTGCACACCCTCCATTTCCATCCAGACAAAAATCTGCTCCTAGGAGAAAGAAACATGCAGTGCACTGTAGTCAACTCATTCCTGTTGGGTTTAAGCATTCAGAGCTTCTTAAGATTATAAACATTAGCAAAACACAAAGATAATAGAATAATAATGGAATACAGCATCTGTACCTGGTTTGGCAAGAGGATGGACAATAACCAGAGCAGCTGGTTGAATGGAGTCAATAAGTAAACGCTCAGGGTTTTGACCAGATCTCATGTCCAGCCGGAAGATCACACGATTCTCCAGGTCACTGACCCAGAGCACGTTCTCAAATACTGCCATGGCAAATGGACGACCTGGGACAAATGTACACATGCAGCACATATAATAAAAAGTTTAATACACATGTTAAATTATGTAACTTTCCATGCATGCATACTCTATATGTTGGTGTACTGAAATTGTGTGTGTGGTCCCCCACAAGTATAGCAACACTAGTCATTTTTGATAATGAAGGAAATTTTTATTTAGTTATTGGTCCCTATAAGGAAAACAGTTTATAATTCATACAGAATAAACTTTTGAAAATGTGAAACTGCAGAATCTTTTTCTGTGAGAGTTGACTACAGGGGGTCAGCTATTTTCAGTAGTTTGTGCAAATAAATATGCATGCTTAAGTGAACCAAATTCATATATTTAATTCAATGGCATCTCATTGGTTAACAAACTTATTTAAGTTTTGAGGGATAATGAATTGATTCTGACCTATACCATAACCTCTGATGGGTCAAATTTAAGGACTTTTCAAGCACTTTCCAGGTGCATTTTAAATGAGATATGATTTTAGGCTATATGTAGATTAAAAACACCTTTTTTTAAAGAAAAATGCTTTTCAAACACTTACGGTATCTGTCTGTAT
Source organism: Danio aesculapii (assembly GCF_903798145.1). Lineage (NCBI taxonomy): Eukaryota > Metazoa > Chordata > Actinopteri > Cypriniformes > Danionidae > Danio > Danio aesculapii. The sequence goes on from NC_079448.1 coordinate 38,383,299, forward strand.
GCTAGATCTGCTGGTGTTCAGATTCTAGACTCTAGACAGATTCTACCCTGCTTAATGAGTATTTTCCTGCATAATGTGGCTGCTGGGCGCGATCATGCATTCACAATTGTATGAACCGTTATAGGGGTAGCCAAATGTAAATGTATGTTATATTTATTTCATTATTTTTATTGGTAAAGTTATTATTTAAGATACAGATCAATGTGAGCTACTTTCCACTGTTTAAAGAGTTGACCTCCCACATATGCTGTTTTATTGTCCTTCAGGGGGGATCAAGGGTTTATTAGGGAGGTCAGACCCCCACCCCCCCCTTAATTCTCACCGTAAGGGTTAAGGGTAAGAGGACAAAATATACAGAATATACAGTCTGTTCAGTATAAAACTGGGAAGTCCCCATGAAAAAAAAAACTCAACATGTGTGTTTACTGGTTTTGGTGGTTTACAAGGATAGAAATGTGTAAAATGGCATGGGTATGAGCTAGTTGTACTCTATTAAGTTGGTGTGTGAGGACATGCCTTGTGTCCTCGCAATTCAATACTGTTCAAAATCATAATTAACGGCAGAACTGCACGATATTGGAAAAATCTGACAATGCAATGTTTTGTTTTTCTGCATTATCTATTTAAATATGAACACAATTTCACCAAATGACTTAAAATAGCTCTATTTGTAAGAATTCAAATACAGAAATTAAATGATCAAATGTAAAATAACACTGCATAGTCTTCATACACAGATATAGACATTGCTATATTGATGCTAAAACAATATATTGTGCAGCCCTACTTAACGGTGTCTTTTAGCATTAAGAACTTGTCATATGTTTCCTGTGAGGGTTGGGTTTACAGTTAGGGGTAGAGTAGTGTAGGGCCATATAAAAAGTGTTTTTAACTATATAAAATACATTGCCTATGGAGAGTCCTCATAAACCACCAATACCAATGTGTGTGTGCGTTAGCGGGTTTTGACAGAGGAGCCTCACCTACTTGGTTCTGGCTTATTATACGGCGATAAGAACCATCCAGGTTGGCTGTCTCAATCACACTTGTGCTCAGGTCACACCAGTACAGACGCTGAGAGCCGTGATCCACAGCCAGTCCACTGGGAGACACCAGACCGGTGCTGACCACTGTTTCACGCTGGTCTCTGTCCAGACCTGACCGCTCCACTGCGGGACGATCACCAATATCTGTCCAATATATCTTCCTCCAGACACACAGAGAATAGCTTCATGATTATATGATAAGATCCATGATATTTCATTGTATATATGTGAACAGAACTGCTTGAAATGACATGATAAATAACGAAGTACTATATTTTAGATTTATATTTAGTCATTTAGCAGATGCTTTTATGCAAAATGACTAACAAATGAGGAAGGCAACGAGCGATTCATCACAAAGAGGCAAGACTCACCAAAATATCCCAAATATACATCACTTTTTTAGCATTTAAAAAGCACTTGAAAAATTACTTATGCAATCCATGACTTCCAGAAATAGTGAAGGACTCTTTTTACAAGATGTGATTTGGTTGAGTGAATTATGGCTGTGTGATATGGCCAATAAATTGTTTACCTTTATTTTCTTTTCTGAACTGAGATACATATGGTGTATCCTCATTCATTATGTAATATATATATATATATATTTCAATATGTATATATATATACAGTTGAAGTCAGAATTATTAGAATTATAATTTAATAATTATTAAATTATTTTTAATTAATTAATTTTCCTAATTACGTTTTCTTTTTAAATATTTCCCAAATGATGTTCAACAGAGCAATGAAATTTTCACAGTATGTCTGATAATATTTTTTCTTCTGGATAAATTCTTGTTTGTTTTATTTCAGCTAGAATAAAAGCAGGTTTTTACATTTTTAAAAAAAACATTTCAAGAGTTCACACTTAGATATTGTTTGACAAATGTTAGCAGGTTTGGCATGCTGTCCCGGGAAAGAACCTTGAGCTCAGAGATTGTTGAGCCCAGGGCTCCCGCCTGGTCAATAGAGCATGTAAGGGGAGTGCGAGATCAGGTGGTTCTCGAGAGCTCCCTGTGGTAAAAGAGGAAAGGAGGAAAAGGGGTGGATAGGGGTTTTCTTCGGAAAACGAAGGTAAGGGAGTAGTTCTAGCTAGGCTACTTATAGTGAGTTTGGATTAATCTTCTTTGCTAACTAATGATTGTAGATGGGTGACCAGCTGCAGTCAATCACATCACGTGCTCCTCTCGAAATTAGTTTGTGAAACTTCACTTTAAGGTCAAAATTATTAGTCAAAATTATTGGATCAACAGACTAGATTGTTCTCATGTGGACAAATGTGTTTGAATAGCCAAAAAGGATGAAAATAGACAAAAGAGAGTTCAACCAAAAGCATCCTAATACCAGCTGTTTACTGGGCTTTGGATTTGTGCTGAATACAAGAGAAATGAGAAACATGATTCATGTATTTCAGTTAGAAATATGATTTATTGTAAAATCCTCAATATTTGTGTCAGCTTGTTTCACACTTTTTTTATGCCTTTTTCTGCATATACAGTACTTTTAATACATTTATTTTGTTGTGTAGTGAACTACGTTTTTAGAATATTTATTTTAGAATATTTAGGATTACCAGAAGCCTTTTTTTTTTTTACAATATTCATAAAATAATGATAAATAATGATAAAATGTTAATTCTACACTAGGCGGCACCGTGCCTCAGTGGTTAGCACTGTCGCCTCACAGCAAGAAGTTCGCTGGTTCAAGTCCCGGCTGGGTCAGTTGGCATTTCAGTGCGAAGTTTGCATGTTCTCCCCGTTTTAGTGTGAGTTTCCTCTAGGTGCTCTGGTTTCCGCCACAGTCTAAACATATGCGCTATAGGTCAATTGAATAAACTAAAATGACCATAGTGTTTGACTGGTGTGTGAATAAGTGTTTCCCACTACTGGGTTGCAGCTGGAAGGGCATCCGCTGCGTAAAACATATGCTAGAATTGTTTTCGGTTCATTCCGCTGTGGCGACCCCAGATAAATAAAGTTCTAAGTTGAAGCAAAATGAATGAATGAATAATTATACATTAATATGAGTGATTTTCTTCAGTCTCTCCACAATGCATTTCTGAACACAGTGCAATATATATTCTGAAAATAATGTTAAATGTTGTTTTCACACGTAGGATATTTAGGATGAAATGTCTGTATAATTTTCTGCGTACAAAATTAAGAAGTAGACATACTGCAGAGAAAACGATGAACATACAGTTTCAAAAAGTCTTACTGTGCCTGAGGATGAAGAGCGATGCCTCTGGGTTTCTGGATGTTTTCATTAATAAAGATCTCTCTGTCGAAACCATTTAAGCTGCTGCGGGAAATTAAGAACAATCTGAAACACAAAATGTTGAATTCAGCTCTGGAAGTAAGTTACAGTTTTGAGGAAGTGTGTGTATGCGTATGTGTGTGTGCCTCACCCACTATCAGTCCAGTAAAGTTTGCGGTGAATCCAGTCTACAGCCAGAGCCTCAGGAGAGTCCAGTCCAGTGGAGAAGAGCAGCTCTCTAAATTCTCCATCCATTGAAGCTCTCTCAATGTGCTTCAGGCCTTTATCTGCAAAATATATCTAAACATACAAACAAAAACACACCATCATTACCATTACTTGATCACAATTTCAAATAAAACGGAAACCATGTAAAAAGATAAGGATATGTTAAAAGATCAAATAAAACATTTTTATAAAACCTAAGCATTTGTTCTGATTTGTAAACTTCTGTATTTTTAATCGATTGTTTTGCAATTTGTAAAGCAAAATAAAAAATTAAACTACATGTAGAAATTAATTAAATTTAAAAAATAAAAAAGATATTAAATATAAGGAATTATTTAGAATTAATAAAATTAATTTAAAAATAATATATGTACAGTGCTCAGCATAATTGAGTATTTGAGATAATTGAGATATATTTATTAAAATAATATTTTAGTTACCAAACATTTTTAGAAATTAAAAGATTCAATTAAATTCAAGCAAAATATTGCAAAAAAAATCTACAAAAAAATACATTTTTCAAATTTTTTTGCTTCTCTTGATTTTTCCTCTTTTTAAAATTTGTATTTAATATTTTTCTATAACATATACATTTGGGTGTACTAGTTTTTGAACAATTATCGTAAGTTATTTTGTTAGATAAGCTCCAGATTTAATGTATATGCACAAATATGATATTGTATAGCTTCCTATTAAAAATATGAATTTAAAAGAGGGATTTGTGAGGGGCGTACTTATATATGCTGAGCACAGTACACTAACATACAGAAATACATAAATACAGAATTATAAATCAACAATGTTTTGAATTTCCTAAATTATTTACCTCTATTTTACTGCATTTTTTTGGCTTTACGTATATATTTATTGAATCATTTCTATATCTTCATGTGGATTTACCAGTGTATATATTTTACCAAATAAATCTCCTTTTCATTTTTACTTGTTATGGATTTATTTATTAATAGATTCAATTATTTATTGCGTTTCCACATTTTTTCCTTTACACTCATTAATCTTGAGACATTGAAATTTCTGCAGGTTTCACAAAGTCAATTTTAAGACATTTTAAGACCTTCTTAAGACCATTATAAAATGAAATTTCAGACTTAAAGAGGTTTACTTGCCCCATGCAAAAAACCTAATTAGTTATTTCTTTGCCACATGTGTTAAATAATGTGCCAAAACAAGCAAGCCCTAGTTGTATGCATACACTTTTTTTCAACATAACATATATATAGATAAATAGAGTAATAAATAGAGTTTTATTTATTTATTTATTTATTTAGACGGATTATTGGTGATTGGATAGCCTTACATAGACAGAGGAAAATTAAGACCTGTTTAAAAGGATTTAAGACCTAAAAGACAATATTTAAGACTCTTTAAGGTCTAAATTTTACTATTTGAAATTTAAGACTTTTCAAGACCCCATGGAAACCCTGTGAATGCACCAGAAGTCCCCTGAATATATATACTGTATAAAATGTTCATGTAAATTAAAGTATAAACGTATCCTCCTGCTCGTACATCTTTTGCCCACTAGATGACAGCAGATACACTTTTAAACGTTATCAACATGAGCCACTGAACACCCATTTCCTAACATCATGTCGCGTTACATCTTATGTCCACTAGATGGCAGTTTTAAACACGTCATAATAACTAGCTGCCAATCCGTAAACTCTTTCAGCCATGTACAGTATGTGATTGTGCATTTGTGATGTTTTACCTTGTTCTGCACTGGATCATAGTCCACTCCTGTAAAATTGCCTCCTGGTTCTTCTAGCAGTTTTCTGATCAGTTTGCCATCCGTGTTAATCTTCCTTAAATCCACTATATTGGCAAACAGCAGGTCCGCTGGAGGTCCTGCTCAAAATAAAGAGATTCCAGACGTTCTAGGTCACTGCAAGCAAATGCACTTAAATGCTGATTAACTACATGCTTAACCCAATAACTCGAGCTGCCCAAATGTGGGAGACAGACTGGCACCCTGGCAGAAGAGTCAACACAACAAAAACAAAGACGCACCGGCTGGAAATCAGAACTGGTTGTTTTTGGTTTTAAATTGGTGAATCTGTTTCTGGATCAGCACACATACAGTACACTACAATATTTTCATACTACAAAAAGTGAAATGTAAGCAATAATAGAAGCCAGAGATGTCTCACACAGAAAAATGATATAGGGCTTTTTATGTAAATTTTAGGTATCACTTTATTTTGATGGTCCCTTTAACGCATTTTTGTTTCATTTAAGTTACATTGCATCTACATGTCAACTAATTCTACTTACATTATAAGAAGACTGTAAGGTTTGGGTTAGGGTTAGTGAGTAAGTTGAGATGTACTTGCATAATTTCTTATAGTCAGTTAAATGTCTGAGGAAGGAGCAGTATCAACAAATATTAAGCAGACAGTCTACTAATACTCAAATGAGAAATAATTGCAATGGAACTTTTAGTCAACAATAGGCCTGTCACAATAATCAATAAATCGACTTATCGCACATCACATGCACAGGTCTTTAATAATTTTTGGTGATGC